>NW_026262682.1:2609084-2805453 GCF_021869535.1 Mytilus californianus
TACACTACTCGCAATTATAGAACATAAAAAGCAGTATGACATTTATTAATTATATGTAAACTTCATTCAAACCGTTGGAAAAGCCACAACGCTAGACTATGTGTTAATGTCTTTGAATGTGGAAACCGTATAACCGCATCGCTTTATACTATAAACGACAAATCATGTGTGACGTACACAAATAATTTACACTTATTGTACAGTGACTTAAGGTTTATCATAACAAACGGACAAACATGGCTGTATTTACACCTCAAAAACTACTCCGAGTATAAACTTGCCTGTTCAGATGGAAAAGTTGTAATGCCACTAGATATATAAAAGTCAGTGCATTTTGTGTGTCTTTGTAGATTTTGAAGGGTATTTTCCCCCTTTTTGAAGAAGGTGTATTATATAAACAAACACTTGAATTGCTTTAATACTGTCCACTCAGTTAAACCCCTAACACTCACCTATAGTTGTGTAGATACCTTTTGTCTGTCTATTGTCAATCAGTACATTACAATTTTAACCCGAGAGCGAGCATCTCAAAAATGTATCCCAACTTATAAGGCCGTTAGTTTTCTCGTTTGAATTGTGTTTCATTGTCATGTCGGGGCCTTTTATAGCTAACTATGCAGTATGGGCTTTGCTCATTGTTGAAGGCCGTACGGTTACCTATAATTGTTCACTTGTGTCATTTTGGTCTCTTGTGGAGAGTTGTCTCATTGGCAATCATACCACATCTTCTTTTTTAATATTAGTTTATTTTAACACCTTCTACATAAAAATAAAAAAAAAGATTTTATCTTTCTGAACCACTAAAGAATTTAACTTTATATATCTAGAGGATGCCAGGGCCTAGCAATTTAAGTTAGTCTCAGAGCAGTTTTAGATGTGTAAATACAGACATGTCTGTCCATTTGTTATGATGAACCTTAAGTGTCTTGCGTAAGACGCTTTTGATGAACAACTAGATAAAACTTAATTAATGTCACTTTGGCTTACTGACGATGGGCTATAAACCCGTCGACGAAGTTAGGATTTTGAATAACATTGCTCCAAATTCGTCGACGTCGTGTGATTATACCTGTCGAATTATTTTTTGTACGTCATACAGGTAATGAAAAATAAATTTGTCGTTTATAGTATGAAGAGGTGCAGTTACACGATTTCTACATGAAAAATAGGTAAACGGACAGAAAGTCACAGGACATACAGTCACAAATTTGATAGAACAAAAAGTCTCAAATAATTTTTCGACAATTGTTTAAATATATTTAGAAATATTTTCTTTTTATTACACATATTCATTTATAAGGTAAGGAAATTTTTCATAATCCTTGATAAATGAAAATGTACTAAATTTTAATCATGCAAAAAGTAAAATAACAAAAATATTGAACTCCGAGGAAAATTCCGAGGAAAGTCCCTAATCATATGGCAAAATCAAATGATAAAACACATCAAACGAATGGACAACAACTGTCATATTCCTGACTTGGTGCAGGTATTCTCAAATGTAGAAAATGGTGGATTGATCCTGATTTTAAAGCGCTAAACCTATCACTTGTATGACATCAAATTCGATTATATTTATAACGATGCGTGAACAAAACAGACATAGTAGGTAAAATTGTCAAAATAGGGATTATATTTATTGGCAAATGAAGCCATTTAAGAACCAATCCACTTTGACATTTTGTTTGTATAACAATTATTTGATCATTATTAATATTTAGTGAATTAATTTTAATAACAAAGTTGCTTCATATTATAAACTTCAAGAAAAATACAAAAAAAATATTTTCAAAATAAGTGTTTTCTTGTTCTTGTACACCTGTATGTGTCTGAGGTTATCAATAAAATCTTGTCAAAAATTCAAAAAAGAAAAATAATCTCAAAACTGAATTGTGACTTTTTGTCCTGTGACTTTCTGTCCACCACTCGAAAAATACAGTATTATCCGAAATGATTACTAGGGTTGTGGCTTTTTAGCTCAACTAGCCCTAAAGGTCCAAGTGAGCTTTTCTCATCACTTGACGTCTGTCGTCGTCCGTTAACTTTTAGATAAATCTTCTCCTCTGAAACTACTTGGCCAAATGAAACCAAACTTCACCTAAATCATCTTTAGGGTATCTAGTTTAAAAAATGTATCCGATGACCCCGCCCATCGACCAAGATGGCCGCCATGGCTAAAAATAAAACATGGGGGAAAATGCAGTGTTTGGCTTATAGCTCTGTAACTACAGCATTTTAAAATGTACATCAGCTTTACTATAGTAATCAGCATCTTTTCGTGACAATCTAATAGTCACCGTTACCAACGTTTCTATGGCTGCGGGGAAGACATGACCTTGTGTAAGGATAGGCTGGGCAGTTAAAAAGTGCACATGACTTAAACACTTCTGTACCTGTTTTTGCGGCAGATTTATTGGAGATGATTTCCCCCAAACTCAATCATAGCCTTCCCTTTGTGTTATGGAACCGTGTGGTACAATGTCAGAAAGATGTATACACTTACACACAAGTTATTGTTCAGAACTACAAAAATGCTTGTTTTGGCCCCTAATTCCTAAACTTTTGGAACCAAAATTCCAAAAATCAATCCCAACAGCTTTTGTGGTAATAAACCTTCTTGATAAATTGCATATAGATCCATTAACATAAACAAAAGTTAATGTCCGGAAACCAAATGTGTCTTCGGATTACGACGACGACATCATAGCATTATACGAACCCCTTCAATATTTTGCTGTCGTACAATATCTTAATAATAATATAATTGTTATGCCAAATATCTTTGACTTACCACTAGTGGTTCACCATAAACTAGACCTAATCACAAACTAATACATTGTTGCCGCCGCCGTCGCCGCCGCCGGAAACATCATACCTATGTCTCGCTTTTTGACTCCATCAAGCGAGACAGTAACCAACTCTAAATATCTACGAAACATAATCTATTATTACAATACGATGAATACTATTTTCTATTAGTAACATGAGTTCTGTTCATTTTTGAAAAGTTTATTTGTCTCTTTTAATATGAACAACCGGTAGGGTGCGGGGTATTTTTTCTTCTCCAACCTTCCCTTCCTTTCTCATATCTCCACTTATCTTTTTTATTTTAATATTGGTTTACCTGTTTTCTCCCTATTTTCTCAGCATATATTCTTCCCCAACCACCTTTCCCCTCTAACCCTTTCCCGAAACGTTAAATATTTTCCAATTTGCATTAATACGTGAGAATGAGGCATAATTATCAGTAATAGATTAAGAAAAAGGAAATAAAGATAAAATCTGAAAATCAATAATCAATTTTAAGTTCACAATAACTACCTCCCTATGATCTATGATGTAATATCGCAGTTTTAAAAATATATTTGTAATATAAGTATTCTATATTTTTAATTTTTTTTCAATGATATTCAAATCAATTGAAATTTTCTTATGGATCAATTAAATTCGTGATCAAACATAACTTTAAACAACAAGTAAGTACATTCATACACGCGGCATGAATTTTAGAATTCAAAATTACATTTTTTTAAAAGCCCCCAGTCCACAGTTAAAGAACGTTTATGATAGTGAAATAGCCTTCAAAACATTTCTTTCCGGATGGTTAAATGGGTGGTAATTGCAGTTAACTTGAAAGAGTGTCAACATAATGTATAATTCAACAATACAAAAGAAAATAAATGATAAAAAAACCCACAATGTTTACCATTCAGACTGATCAAAGATTCATCCTAAAATAAAACATATGAAACAGAAATATTTTGTATTAACTAACAGCTAATAACAATCATGAAGATATGAATTTGGTTTTGAAAACTCGTGTGAAACAAATCAATGACATTTTGATCTCGCCAAGTTAGGCGTAATTCACTTATAGCTGCTTAATATGAACCATAAGTTGTGGTATGAGTGCTAATGACACAACTTTCCATCCAACTCACAGTGTATTTAAAGTTAACAATGATGAGAAACATCAGTTGATTGAATGATTGCAAGTACTTCACGTCAGTGGCAAATATTTCTAGAAATCAAGGACACTTACCATTATATCATCCATTGAATTATGCTCTGTTCAATATCTTTATTAACAGTATCTAAAAGAAATAATTTAACGGTGATAATTCTTTTATTTTTATTTTCTACTCAAGTGAAAATAAAAACATGAAAGAAAAGAAAAGAAAATCAGGGATGCTCGAATAAAAGTGTCAGGTTCACAGAGTACACACAAGATAAATCTTATCACTTACGAATATTATTGAAGTTAGTTGAAGAAGTTTTTTTTAGCCAAAAAATCTCAATAAATAATTTTTTTTTAATTTAGAATTATTTGTTTTTTTCAATTAACAGATATGATTACGCTTCTTAGTGCTATATTTTTCACATCTCCTTTATAAATACTGTATCTATTAATGGAAACTATAAATTCCGATTTCCCCAAATTTATCAGGAACTTGAAAGGTTCTACTGTCCCTACAAAGTGTATGTGTGTGTTGGAGAAATAAGGAGGGAGTTGGTTCTTTTTTTTATTTAAATAAATACATGTATATAAAAAGAACCACCTTTACTTATATAGAATATTGTGTTTGTACACCAACACAAGAAAAATGACATTTATAATTTGTTCCACAGACAAAAATCTCAAATTTTACCAAACTGGTCACTAATATGAAATGTCCAATACCATATGTATATAAGATATATGATATCAATACAAAGTTGTTAATTCCAAGGCATTTTAATATAGAATTAGATTAAAAAATTACTAAATCTCACAAAATTTGAACCATTATCTGTACACTTACCCGCATACCAATCAATAGGACGTTACTTTCCCCTGCAGTGATCGCCCCTTATCATTAGCACAGTTTTATAGCTGAGTACGTACCCTTTTCGCCTACCATACAACTGTTTTTATCTAAAAAATGTTTCGCTGGAACAGACAGTTACGAGCATCTTAAGTAAAAGTTACGATTAATTGATTGATTAATTGATTGTTGGTTGCTAAACGTCCAGTGGCAAATATTTCATGCATATTCAGGACGAGAACAAGTTTACAATAAATACAATAGGTAGGTTCTGGAATAGGGGCGTCCGGGATTAAGGTCGGAGAAATTTAGACTGCCACGGGAAATGAGGGTATATTGGATAGGGACAGAAATTTAGCCTTGCAACAGGTCACCTACGGACCCCTCAAAGAGTTGTTGCAAGGGTTCTTAACGTGCAAAGAGCGTGGCACTCTCTTTACACGAGGCATCGGATTTAACGTCCCCATTCTGACCGGACGTGGCTGCAAATTTGTACATCCCGCACAGCCAAACGGACGTCCACTTTGACAAGGGTTTTACTGCCGGTCGGAGAAAGACCAATGGTGACCATACTTCTATTCCCCAGTCACCCTTGGGGGTTAAAAGTAACGATCATCGTTGATAAAAATAAATAGAAGTTACGATCATCATCGGGTTTTTTTGTATCTCGGTTTTCGTTCTTCTGGTTGCTTTTCCGTCTTTAATGAAAAAAAACATCATTTTTTATGCTTTTAAAGAATTTGCTTGACACAATAAATATCCGAAGGTAAGTTATTAAAGTGGAGAAATCGGCTATATAAAATTTACCTGAATTTGCGTCCGCCATATTGGGATGATCGTAATTGCAGTTACGATCATCACGTTGACACCAGTGTCTGTTGGAATGAATGAAGCCCACTATGTTAAGTTATTCACCTGTCCGATTCGAAAAAGATGTAAACCACTTTTAAATATGTTCATGTCTAATCCTTTGAACTGGGTGGCAGAAGCCCAGCAGGCTACACTATTCTGCCATACTATTGTTCCTGGTATGCCATTTAGAAAGTTTAGATGTCCTTCTTTGGAAATGCCAATCAAACCATCCAAATATGCGGATAGATTAATGTTGACATCACATTGTTGGATGTCGGGTAAATGAATCTTTTCTTTAGTAACAAATCTGTTCGGAATATAAACATATATTCCTTTTCCTGCCATTAAAAATTACTTAACTTATTATGTTAATTAGAAATAGATAGGGTAGGAACTAATGCTAACAAACCCAAAATACTACGCTTTTCGTCTTGATGCTCGTTTTTACCTTGACTTAAACAATTTATAAATAATATGTAATGAAGCAACTTGGGTGTATAAAAAAATCCTAACGCTAAACCTTACTTGCGGATATTTTTTATCAATGTCAAGGTGAAAGGCCAGTTAATCATTTTCGATCGTCCTAACCCATTTTACTTTTCATTAGGACAACTGTATCGTCTGAGATCATTACTAGAACTCCTTTTCCACAATATTAAAAAAAATAATAATATTAGTCAGAGGCATCAATCTGTACATATGAGGCTACCTTCATCACAATAAACACTCTAAACTGGTCTTCTAAACAATATGCTCTCACAGCAGATGATAATCCTTTACGTCCTTCGGAAATGTCACTGTTATTATAATATTATATTGCCTCTGCAGGTTGCCCATTACCTCCTGCTCGGCAGATCTCCTGCATGCCCTTCTCAATTGTGGTTGGTGGTCTACAATGAATAATCCGTTGAATGATAAGTGCAATTGGTGCAATAACAAGTCTAATAGTTGAGTTTGGTTTCACAATTTCACTAACAATAAATATTTTCATCTCAGTTGCGGGGGCCTCGGTGGCCGAGTGGTCTAAGTAGTTACTACTGTAATCACTAGCCAGGCAACACAGAGGTTGTGAGTTCGAACCCCGCTCGTGCGGGTGCACTCGACTCCAATCTTAATTGACTAGGATTGTCAGTTTTCCTATCGAAGGTCGGTGGTTTTCTCCGGGCGCTCCGGCTTCCTCCACCAATAAAAACTGGCCGCCACGAAATAGCCCAAAAGCGGTGCTTAAAAGTGGCGTTAAAACACCAAAAATCAAATCAAATCATCTCAGTTGCGTAATCCTTATGATACTGTGCAAAGATTCTATGTTTAGGCTCTGGATTCTCAAGAAATGGCTTTTTTTAAATTCTAACGTCAAAACTTGATAGAAGTATCCCAAGCTTTCAACAAACATTATTGTAAGAGGAAATTCTGTAGCTATCAGACATTTTCAAATTTGTTTATATTAGTCGAGGACTTTTTCTAGCTCCATTAATAAAGACTTAGTAGCTGTAGCTGTCAGTGCTAAATGCATAGCATTTCCAAAAATACATGTAAGCTCCTAATTTCTCGAAATCTGGTCTATATTCTTCTCATCTGAAACAAAGGAAAAACATTTTTTATTGCTATATGGTAAAAAAAAAACTTGACCCTAAAGTGTTATATAGAAAACATTAAAAAGAAACATACGAAGACCTCAAAAAGAAGGACTACTATTGCAACTTATTCTGGACTCTACTTGCGAAAGTGTGAGAAGATGTAAGTGACAATTATATTGACATTGAACAAATAACAAGGACAATTTGTTGTGAACTCCACGCGAGGAGCACCTATCTCCTAAAAGATCAAACATAAGAAATAATGAACACTGTATAAAAGGACTTAAAATATGCCAAACGAACAATACTTTTAGTATACGAAATAACCATGTTGTACATATCTTTTTTAGACTATATATATTAAAACTGATGTATCCTTTTGGAGGGCTCCTGAGAGAGGAGGAAATTACCAGTAACAGTAACAGATGAGGTGCTCCTCCACCAGGTGCCATCTTCAAGAGGCATTGTTGCATAGAATACATTGAAATTCACGGATTTTTTTACATGTTTACCATGCTAATGTCTTTGGTATTGTCGAAAAACACCAAACAGATCCCGTCCACATTTTGGTACTTGACAAACATATCCTCTACAGAACACCGGTCTTTCTGTTGCCATTTTGTGATATAATACACATCAAAAATATTTTATGAAGATAAATGAACAGTTGTTTTATAATGATATGATATAATAACATATCCAGTGGCAGTCCAAATTACCCCGACCACCATCAAGATGGCCTCTATTATTACAAGACCTACCTATTGTATTTATTGTTAACTTGTTCTCGTCCTGAACATTCACGAAACATTTGCCTCTGGACGTTAAGCAACCAACAATAAATCAAATAATTATCTCGCATTGTTTGATTTTTCTCTTTTGAGATTATGGATTATCCATTGATAACATAGTTGAATTACAGCAATTTTAATTAGTGGCAGAAATTCTAGAACTACATGTTCAATTCTGCTAGCACCATGTTTTTGGTCACGATTGAGTATTTTGTGGTTACAACCATTTGATGAATATATCAGCTGTCATCCAAGTATGTCTAACGGATTGACTTTTTTTTAACACCGGAAGCACCTTTTACAAGTTACAATAGTTTACACTTATCAGTGCCCGTCATGTTGCATGCTACAATTGTAGTTAGTATAGCCCTTAGCTCATAGCTTTTCGAGTTAGTGTGCCCTTAGGATGTGCCCTTAGGAAGTGCCCTATAGTATAGCCTCGTCTTGTCTGCGTTATGCATACCATTTGTTAAACGTTTTCTTGAAAGTTTTTGGCTGCTTTTACGCCCGAGTCTCTCTTTTCGCCATGCATCTTTTAATATATAATTATGCCTATATATGTAGCTCGAAATCCTAACTGTTTTAACTTCTCTGAAATGGCTTTCTCCTGTTAAGCCGTCAAGGAAGACATTGAAACTTTTTCGTAAATACTGGGCGCTGAATAATGATGGTTTATTTTGCCTGTCCAGGGGAAAGCTGCATCAAGTGTAAACAATACCCCATTTCTTTGAGGCACATATAATTATTGGAAGACGTGCATTAAACTGATGAGAATAGTTATAATTCAGTCAATTATTTTTGGATACAACAATGTGAGACTGTAGGCAGAGATCACAATATCTTTTAACAATATGTTTCTTTAATATATTTAGCAAACATTTTAAACGGTTCATTAAAAAGGTGAAATCCTTTCTTTTTGATATATATATATATATATATAAATACTAGTAGGACATCTGGGATTAAAGTCGAGGAAATTTAGACTGCCGCTTAAAAATGAGGATATTGCAACGCATTTGCACTGATTGGTGTTATAATCTTATGTTATATATCCGGATGGTCCATACGGTGGGCAAAATTAAAAGCTCAAACACATCAAACAAATGGATAACAACTGTCATATTTATAAAAATGTCAAAAATACGGGTATAGCAGTCAACATTGTGTTATAATCTCAATCACTAGAAAATCAAACAAATGAATATCAAAGAAGCACGAAAAGGCATACAAAGGACATTTAGCAAAAATGAAAGACAAGAATACAAATATTTACCATAGAAAAATAACGGGATGTATAAGAAAAGAACCACGTCATGTGTATTACAGAAACATTAAAAGTCATATATCGTTCGCGACCGAGAGTTAAAATCATTCCTCAGTAAATAAAGGCAACAGTAGTATACCGCTGTTCGAAACTCATAAAAACTAGCCAAGGAATTTGTTTTTGTCCCAGCTGATAAAGCTGCTAATAATATCATTATAGTTTGACTTAAATTTTAGAATAAGGTTCTGCAAAAGGAAATCACGAATTCACCAACATTCCAACTGACATCATTTTCAGAATACGATATCTGTAACAAACATAAACTATTAGCTACTTCTTTACAAGCAGAACCAAATACAATGAAAGTCCCAACTATGTACTGGCTTCCGAAGCTACACAAATCACCTTACAAATATAGATTTATTTCGTCTTCAAGTCATTGTTCCACTACTAAATTGTCTTTTCTACTTACTAGTACACTTGGAACAATCAAAAACCTGATAATAAATTGTTTAAATAAGGCCTTTGAAAATAGTGGAATTAACTACTTTTGGAGTGTCAAAAACTCGTTGGAAGTACTTGATAAATTGCATGCATATATTGGTGATTTTGAATCTGTTCAAAGTGTTGATTTTTCTACCCTTTATACCACTTTGCCCCTTATTCTTATTAAGAAAAAAATCACACACCTAATTAAATGGGCATTTAAAAAGTCGGAATGCGAATACATATGTTCAAACTCTTTTAGGTCATTTTTTAGTAGCAACAAACAAAAAAGCTATGTCAATTGGACATGCTTTGATACTATATCTGCCCTTGAATTTTTACTTGATAACATTTTTGTTCGCTTTGGAGATTCCGTATATCGTCAAGTTATCGGAATTCCAATGGGGACTAACTGTGCACCACTTATTGCGGACCTGTTTTTGTATTGTTATGAGTTACAATTTATGACTAAAATCAGCAAAGACCCATCGAAGCAACATCTGATACAAAAATTAAACAATACTTTTAGATTGATTGATTGATTGTTGGTTGCTTAACGTCCAGTGGCAAATATTTCATGCATATTCAGGACGAGAACAAATTAACAATAAATACAATAGGTAGGTTCTATAATAGAGGCGTCCGGGATTAAGGTCGGAGAAATTTAGACTGCCATAGGAAATGAGGGTATATTTAATAGGGAACGAAATTTAGCCTTGCAACAGGTCACCTACGGACCCCTCAATGAGTTGTTGCAAAGGTTCTTAACGTGCAAAGAGCGTGGCACTCTCTTTACACGAGGCATCGGATTTAACGTCCCCATTCTGACCGGACGTGGCTGCAAATTTGTACATCCCGCACAGCCAAACGGACGCCCCACTTTAGCGAGGGTTTTACCGCCGGTCGGAGGAAGACCAATGGTGACCATACTTCTATTCCCCAGTCACCCTTGGGGGTAATACTTTCAGATATTTGGATGATATATTGGCTCTCAATAATGACAACTTCAGTATGTATACTAAAGAAATTTATCCTGTTGAACTTACTTTAAATAAAGCTAATACTAACAATGACCACTGTCCTTTCCTCGATCTTGATATATATTGGCAACAGGAAACAGACATATATTTTTTGGCCTAAACGTAATGATTCTGAGTTAAGTTTTTTAACAGAATGACAGAGACATTTAAGATTGAACACTGTTGGCTATACCAAGAAAAATTTACGTCTAGAAGAGAATTGAAAAATCAGTATTTAAATTAATATAAGCCAGATCCCAAATACAGCCTTAGAATCAATGTGATCAAAATAGTCGTAAAGATTATCGAGGTAATGTCTTCTAAGTTTTCAATGTCTTCTGAAGACTCATTAGGAACTAGCTTACGCTGAAATTTGACGCTCTTTTTCATATGAAAATTTTCCGTGAACCTATCTCTTTAATCAGTATCACACAAGGTTACAGCAGTGCAATTTTTTTTAATTTTCTTGGATGGTTCATTTACCTTTGATTGAGACGCTCTTTTCTTTGGACGACGTTTTTTTCTCTTTTGTTATTTTGAATGTGTCGCCTTTCTTTAAATTTGTCGAATGATGGTCTACATTCATATCCATATCTAATACTGTTCCTTTGAATTTCGATGCGTTGGTTTGAATCACAGTGCCAGATTGCCCTGGTATTGCGTCATCTTCCGGTTCAGCCGTATATATTACGTTCTCTTCAAAATCAGTAGATGGTGCAGTTATGGACTCATCTACTGATTCAGTTGTCAGTATAGATATTGAATCCGCTGCGGATATAGATATAGTTTAGAAGGACACCTGCGTTAATCCGTATTGTTCTAATATTATGCTCTAATCTGTTAATGACCCTTCTAAACTTCGGGAAGTATTACTTTTTTGTATACTGGACGAGAAGGAGTATCCATAAACGATTGTTTTTCGGTTTTATCATTGACATCAACACTTTTATGTTCTTCTTCCCTTTATTCATGTTTGTTGTTGTTACTTTCTCTGGAATTAGCTTGTGACCAAAATCTTTACCAGAATATTAATCAGCCTGATCATTCCATCGTTTCTATGACAGTTCGCATTATCGAAAAAATATACCACAAAACTATTAAGCAATCACCAACTCATTAAGTTGAAACATTTATATCGGACAATTAGATCCGGCTTTGTATTCGTGTGTATTCCTAAAGTAATCATAAGAACAAAATTGATAAAAGTTAACAAAAAATCTCACACGCGGGTACGTTAAGGCAGTTTTTCGATTTTTTTCCAGGAGTTTTTACCAAGCGCATATAACTATATTTTCCTCATTATTATTCATGACGTCATCAGATAAATCTCGGCGTCACAAGGCTACATTTGTTAGTAGCACTTATTTAGATGCCCAATTGTTAATAAAACTTGAAATATGATGCATTTATATCATAGTGACTGATATTTAAGTTTATTAAATTTAGCCGTTTTTTTATCGCGGATTAGGCTCCGCCTACTTTTATTAAACGACCAATCAAAATGTTGTCGGATCGTAAAGATGCTTGCACCTGTCTGGGTTTTGAACAGAAAGGAACTTTCATGTCTAAACGTGTAATTTGCTGCAGTTTTGTAGTTTATTTGGCAGACAAGTCAGTGTGGAAAGCAAGAATGAACATTTTCAATAGGTAAGTTGTAATTAAAGCTATAAATACTCGTATTTACTTAGAATTAGTCGCAGAATGTCAATTTTAACGGGCAACCACGTGTGAATTACCATGCTGTCGTCCGGCGACAAACTGTCCCTTATATATGATTGATTCTAATGAATAAGTAGTATTATTGAGCGTGAAGTATTTGAGAGACCCCTTCTTGTGGCATTAGTCCCGGACTTCGATGGCGAAGGCGATGACATGTGTTATGTGATGTTAGAAACATGCACTTGTTTCTGTCAATGGGAAAGGGGGGGGGGGGGGGGTTAACTATCTACACTCGTACGAAGAATCACTAAATCTCGTACGAGTGTGGATAGAAACCCCACCCCATTGACAGAAAACAAGTGCCTCTGACAGAAAACGATATGTGATATGTCCTCATGACTTGGACATGTATATTGTTGAATGAAAATCAATGCATACTTCTCATTTTTTAACAAGTTTTCTACCCAGTAAATAACTACCATTACCATATAGTCTGCTATGTACACGGTGATTGCATGTTCCGCTGGAATAGGCAGTCTGCACTAAAAACTTTTCCGACTAGTAAGGAGTAAGAAGACCAGTATTGCCACATTTCTGTTATGTGTCTAAGCAAAAGTTTTCAAAAATTTACTAGTCCGGATGAAATTTTACTATAGTCTAGGGCATCGGACTAGTGGCTATAGGTCCAGACTAAATAGGTGTGGAAAACTGTCAGAAATATATAAACATTAAGGTCATTATAGTTCCAATTACTTGTACATGTATATATATGAAAAGCCCTGTCATTTTTCTCAGCCAAAAGTCTCGCTGTAAGTAATCATTACTGCAGAATCTTAGCCATAAATATTCCACTCGAAGGGTGGTGTAACAGAATCTCAGCGGCACACCTCATCAATTAAGTATTGTAGTGGACGCCTCGAGGGAAATGATAGGTTTTTCTTATTATTGACTTATGAAGGCCATGCGGTGACAGATATTTGCCTCATTGGCGGTCATACACCATCTCCTTGTTTTTTCATATAGTCTAATTGCTACCTTTTTTTCTATGATATAATATATTATCTGTTCTGTAAATAAGGAAGGGTGCTTACCGCTACAATCCATCACAGTACATGTAGCTTAAGACATGTAAGATAGGAAGTTATTGCACATGCTGATAAAATACAGAGAATCGCAAGTAATAATCTTTGAATTTTTACTAAAATTACTAATAAGTAGGACATATTTGATGTAGACATGGTAGATATAAATGATTTTTTTTTATAAATTGATTATTTGAAAAAGTGTTTGAACTAGTCTAATATATAGTTGTAAGAAAGTTCCGAGATTGTCTGTTTTTCCGGGTTAGATTTCATTATTACACGCACCATGTGCTGTCACATGATAACATCAGAATTCCATGCAGTACAAAATTTGTCAATTTATATGTATTAACAGTAATGGACCATTACCTTATAACAGCATCAGGGGTACCAAATTAACTTGGTTGAATATTATAAGTGGAAATATATGAAAATAGATCGATCTCTTTGCTTAACTTGCCTGTGTTACAAAAACACTCATGTACATGTACATCTGATAAGTGTCTTTTGAATCTAAATAAGCATTGAAATGGACTATTCAAAATATTACTTAATTTTCGATTGACACAAAAACAATTAAATCAAATCTACATTGTACTAGAAATGCAGAACATTAATATTGTCACAAATATCAGATCCTTATTAAGGCAGTCATATTTTGACCAAAGTATGTTCAGTCTTGTTTACTTTTCCTTATTTGATACATACAAAATTGTGCATCCTTAGTAGCATATGTTCTGAAATGGTAAAACAAGGGGAGGGTTGTGTGCATGTTATACTGTTTTAACCCCTAATCATATTGTTTCTGTACCAAGTCTTACCAGCTTTAATTTATCATGAGATACTGTATAAGGTAACATCATCAATGGTCAACATGGTCAAGACAAAACTTAAAATGAATCGATAACGATCGATTATAAGTTAACATCAATAATTATGAATATGGGCCCCTGTTTCACTAAAATTAAGAAAAGTTATCAATTGTTCATTGAATTTTTTTTAATTATGTTCACCAATGAAATCTTCGAAAATTGATATCCCACAAATATTAAACTCAATCTGTAGTAAATCTCTATTGATCGTTCTCCTTGCAACATTTTCAAAGTGCCTTTTGTTAATTTGTACAAATTTATTTTCTGAAAAATCACACTAAACTAGTTTATTCCTTCTTATGGTGGTTCACTCTGCATGCAGAAGGTCACTTCCATATTGATTGAAGTTACCTTCCTTCCAGGCTTGTGACTGGCAAGATTTTACATATCTTGGCTGCATTCCCCATCCACCACCACATTGCAAATTTCAGTCCAAGGGGAACCTTTTATAGGTTTTGTAGTAAAAGATGAAAATGGTGATGATCAAAAGTGCAAAGATGGTAAATAGGGATGATACGGCATATGATACAGATTTTGCCATGTATTATTCTCTAAATACATAACACTTAAAGGTATGGATATGTTTGGCAGTGACCAGTTTTGTCATATGTTTCAGAATGAAGACACAGTATGGACAACCATAATAACCATTATATTGAATAAAATCTTGAAAAAGCCATTTAGCCGGAGAATCACAAGTCATTTGGAGTTACATTGCACTCCTAGCTGCACTACAAGTCTTGGAGTAGACAACTTAAATGAATTTGTTACCCATGTAAACAGTCTTGGAACAGATGAGCAAAAAAAAAACAGAATTAATGGAACCTATTCTTCAGACTTGTTGATCGTTTCATAAAGACAGAGAGGTTTACTTTAGTTTAAGAAGAAACAACAGAAGACAACAATGAAACAAATAGAGTTCAATGTGGTTATCCGGGTTGTCTTACCTGTTGGATGCACTGTGTTACCGCAAACATTTCAGTATAAAGATTTTACTCCCTTCTGGATTTGCCATTCATTACACGTCTTTTATTTAGTATTTCCTTAACCGCAACACCTTACCAGACTTTTTCTACCCCTTTACTCAAAATTACTGCCTATGGACTAAGAGTACTTCATACAAAAACATGTCACATAAAAAAAGTAATATCACAAAAATACTGAACTCCGAGGTAAAATTCTAAACGGAAAGTACCTTATCAAATGGCACATGTTTACTCTTTTTTATGTCATTAGTCGAGATGACTTAAACAATGTAAAGCATTTTCACAATAAGTAAAGCTTAATGAAGCAAAATATGAAGGAAAATGAAGTCCTAGCTAAAAGTCTTTTTAAAACTGTTCTTTGGGCTGTTTGCCTGCCTTTAACTGTTTGAAATGGACCTTTCTCCGAACTGGGCAGTAACAGTCAATGTGCATTCAAAGAAGGGCAGTGAATTAGATGACGAGAGGGACTACCGGTCTGAGAACTTACTTGCCGCACTAAAAGAGTGGTGAAGTCGGTGTTGTTGCTTGAACCAAACACTCTATCTTACCTGGGACAGCGGTGTTGAAAACAAACAAGATAAACTCATTAGATCAATACCATCATAAACATAAAGTTAACAATAATCAACCACACTCTCAAAATATGTTTTACAATTCCACAGAACTACATTCAATAAACTCATTGCTCATTATTTACTATTCCACTTTTACATATTTTATAGAAACTGCCTTTCAAGTGCTGTGATCAACTGAATACTGATACACATTGTTTAAGTTACAATATGGGGAGATAGTTATATAAAGCTAAACAAGTACAAAGTTGAAGAGCATTGAGCATCCAAATTCCCGGAAGTTGTGCCAAATACGGTTAAGGTAATCTATGCCTTGGATACGAAATCCTTAGTTTTTTCGAAAAAATCATAAGTTTTATTAACGGGAAATTTAAAAAAAAATAAAAGACAACATAATTGATATTCATGTCAACACCGTGCTGAGTACTGGGCTGAACAACTAAAGGAAACACTTTGGCTAATGCATTGGAAAAGGTGGTCATTCGAACTAAGGCCAAAGAGATGCGTGAAAAAGCAGCAAAGATTCAAATAAGCATAATATCAATTTCTATTAACTCAGTTTGTTTGAAAAACACATGTTCTTTAATTAGCTTTACATAATGCCAAAAAAAAAAAATACAGAGCTGAGTAACAAAAAAAAAAGAAGTAGGAGACGAAATACCCACGGAAAAGAATCAACTCCTGAGTAGGCTAAGTAACGGATATTCTATGCAGATAAAACGCAGGAAGTTGTTGCTACTGTGGCTGGAATAAATTTGTATCAGTTCGAACCATAAATAGTAATCAAAGGTACCAGGATTATATAATTTAATACGCCAGACGCGCGTTTCGTCTACATAAGACTCATCAGTGACGCTCATATCAAAATAGTTATACAGCCAAACAATTACAAAGTTGAAGAGCATTGAGGACCCAAAATTCCAAAAAGTTGTGCCAAATACGGCTAAGGTAATCTATTCCTGGGATAAGAACATCCTTAGTTTTTCGAAAAATTCAAAGTTTTGTAACAGGAAATTTATAAAAATGGCCATATAATTGATATTCATGTCAACACCGAAGTGCTAACTACTGGGCTGGTGATACCCTTGGGGACGAAACGTCCACCAGCAGTGGCATCGACCCAGTGGTGTAAATAGTAATCAAAGGTACCAGGAGTATAATTTAATACGTCAGACGCGCGTTTCGTCTACATAAGACTCATCAGTGACGCTCAGATCAAAATAGTTATAAAGCCAAACAATTACAAAGTTGAAGAGCATTGAGGACCCAAAATTCCAAAAAGTTGTGCCAAATAAACATGTATATCATTTTAGTGTCTATAAACTATGTCTAGTGCTATATCTGTGTCTTTGTAATATGTTGTTATCTGTCAAATTCATGCCTTTAAACTTGAATAAATATATATATATATAAAATATATACGTACAAAGAATAATTGTCACTTAATATTCTGTGACGTGCTGTCCTACATGATTTTGTCAAATATATTTCCACGATCAACAATAAAGAAATACGTATGAGATAAATTTCTTAAGTATTAAATATATATAATTTCTCACTTCCATACATAAATCAGATATATCTGTTGAAATCTCATTATGTTGTCTTTAATTAGAGGGATACAGTAAGCAATACTCTTCGTACTTAAAACGACGAAATTATTATCGTTCACATACGCCTGAACAAGACGCCAAAAAATCAACTGCATTAGCAAACAGCGCTCACAGTCTGGTTGTTTAAAAGCCAGGGGTTGAATCAACACATACAATATGAATCACAAAATTCGCAAACTCTTCGTAGAAAGAACGACAACATTATTTATCGATCATCCGTGTTGTTATCTACATTGTATTTGTAAGGCAGTGTGCTATTATACCGGCTCCAGCAAAATAGCGATTTATATAGAGTTTTTCTATTTTGCCGGTCTTTCAGATTTTTAATCAAGACTACATGAAATATATTTTTTAGGAAACTATTTATGCACAAATGCATGATATATGTGGCTAGATGTCAATCACCATTTAGTATTTGCCGTGCCTACTTGGTCATTCAATTTTGGTGAACTGCACTAATTTTTGATAACATGTACATACGTTACTTTCTGTTGAACATTGAACGTTCGAAAATTGAAAGCAACATTTGTTATCAAACACGCTTGATTTTCGACTGATATATGACGAGCTACAGCAGGTTTTGGAGCACTTTGAAAACGACAACTACGTGTAACTGTGGAAACGTGAAATGAGGACTATAAAATTCATGAAAACCAGACAAAACTTTTATAATAATCTATTGTCTGCGGTGCAATAAAATATGGTATTTTTTCCTGGAAAAGCCCTAAAATACAACAAACAAAATGCTGAACTAGAGGCTCCTAGGAGGATGAATCGCTCACCTGGTAAAACTGAAGCACAATGATTTTATCACTTGACAAACTTTTATTTTTCATAGTAATAGCTCATCGGCAGTGTTTTCTTTAAATGACATATACAAATGGAGATCTTGCTTTGCTGATCTTTGCAGCAATTTTAAGTTATCAAATATGTTGTATACTTCTTGTTAGCCATTATATTTTAAAGTATATTTGATCTTTTAAATTGATATGTTGAAGTTTGTTTTATTTATTGAACGGAAACATTTTACAGCCATCTAACGTGATTTCTTATTAATGTTGCAAAAATGCTGTTCAACCGCTATGTTCTATTTTCAGTAATCGCAGCCATGTTTTTGTCAGATCCGTTGTATGTTAGCAGTGATTTTGTTTACCTGAATTTGCAGCCTATGTAAGGCTGTTTCCCATTAGAAAACTTTCCAAATTTGTCGTTAATGGCCCTAAAAAACAACACAGAAATTTGTTTGATTTAATCATTTTAAAGCAATATATGAATTTTTAAGAGCAATTTGTTGTAAAAAATAGTTCTCTTCATTGTACTGTTAGTGCCAAATCTTGATTTTCTGAAGTTGAGTAGATATTTTGTCTGTATTTTCCCAATTTACAAAATAAGACACTTATTTTCCAATTAATAGGGTTGGAGGCGTCTTTGAAAAAATGCAACAAAATCATTGATTAGAGGATATACGCCATACATCATTCCTTTCAAGCTTCAAGTACAAATATAAATCTGATCAAAAGGACATGATTTTGAAAAAAGTTTTTGGCTGCGACGAACACCAAGTGATGGCAAATTCATAAAAAAAACACAATATGTCACCGTTCTTCGCCGGGTACATATCATTTTAAAAATAACTGGCCATAATTCTTTAATAAAATTTCAGGAAAGTAATGTGTTTCATCAAGATAACATTACCATACATAGATAAAAACAGGTGGCACTGTAGATGCCTCGCCTTGTGGTAATCAGAAAATAAACTCTTATAAACTGTTCACACAAAGATATGTCTCGCCTGTACTGTAAGTCTGACTATGAACAGTAACTTGGTTGACTTAAGCAGAAACTATAACAATTGTTGACATCACAGACGCCAGAAAAGCAATACCTATACCAATACAAATTATGGCCAAACAAATAAAAAAAAAACAAGCAAAATTTGTCAATTGTCTTACTGGTTCCGTCCCCAAGGGTGACTGGGGAAACGAAATATGGTCACTTGGTCTTCTTCCGACCGGCAGTAAAACGCTTGCCAGAGTGGGGCGTCTGTTTGGCTGTGCGGGATGTATCAAGTTTGCAGCCACGTCCGGTCAGAATGGGGACGTTAAATCCGATGCCTCGTGTAAAGAGAGTGCCACGCTCTTTGCACGTTAAGAACCCTTGCAACAACTCTTAGAGGGGTCCGTAGGTGACCTGTTGCAATGCTAAATTTCTGTCCTTATCCAATATACCCTCGTTTCCCGTTGGTCTAAATTTCCCCGACATTAATCCCGGAAGCCCCTATTACAGAATCTACCTATTGTATTTATTGTTAATTTATTCTCGTCCTGAATATGCATGAAATATTTGCCACTGGACGTTAAGCAACCAACAATCAATCAATCTTTACTGGAATATAAAACTAATACAGGATAACCCAAAAAATTATAAATTTCCTTGACGTCAATGTCAAAATCTGACAAAAACTACAAGCTTGTGAATATTCAATATCCTCATACAAAATGATAACTCCAAATGGAATTTTTCTTGATACATGTTGCTGTCTGTTTCCATGTTCATGACATGAACATAAAACTCCACAATACCGAAAAACTCATGCCATGTGCATCTACACTTTTAATGATTCTGACATTTTCTACATTTTGAATAAGGAATTATAAGAACCACATGTGTGTTATGTCTAATCTAAAAAGAGGCTAAATGGTCACATGAAACAAGGACCCCATAGAAATTTGGACACAACAACCCCATAAGATCTTTATTTGAACAAGAGTAGATATGCTAAAATGTCTCAACTACCTTCAAAACTAACCTGGTATTTAAAACTGTACATTTGACCACTGCAGTTTGAAAATGAGATCAAGGACAGGTGACAAAATATTGAGACTCTATGTACAATACATGTATTCCACTTTCTGAGAAACTGACCTGCTCACCAAAAATAAAATATTCAAAAAAATACTTTTCAATTGCAAGTTACTTTTTCATTTCCACCGTATTTGTATAGCACTGACTAAAATCCTGATACCGGTAAAATTTTAAATTTCTTGATTAGGTTATTGCATTGCATGAACGAGTCCGGAAAATCGGATTTCAACGACATTTTTTTTTCACAGTATATCCGGTTTTAGTCCCAAAATGGCAGGAGCTAAATATTAGTAAAAAAAAACTTCATTTGTTTTTATTCTTTTACGGAAACCTTTTTTTGTCAGTCTATGTGTTCATACCGACTGATTTAAGTTGTTTTGATTTTCTTATTGATTGACGCATCACAGTTTGTTACCAACAACATTTTCTTTAATTTATTGTGTTCTTTAATGACAGATGACTGCAGTTTTGCCATTACTCTATCTAAAGACCGGACAAAGTTTTTGTTTGCTGGATAACTGTATCATTAAGTTGTAAATGGTCAATTTGTTGTTATACTGTAACACTCCTAGAAACCAGATCTTGAAACTGGCTGGTATTTGTAAGGACCTCAGATGCCATGGTAACCTACAGACCAAATAATCACCTTTATAAATATTGGCAAAATTTACTGAAAGTTGACATTTCAGAGCTCATTACTCCAAATCAGTTCATCCAATTGATCTGAAATTCAGAGAGTATATAGATCTTGGTAATTCTGTCATTCAATCTATTTTCTCCTTTTATCTATCAACTATTACTGTCAAGATCAAAGCAAAACATTGCTTATATTGAAAATATCATGGCCACATGCACAAACCAACACAGTGCATTTAATTGTTCTGAAAATTCGACTAGCAAGTAGCTATAGATCTCCTTCTAATAACTATATAAAAAACCATTTTCATCGTGTTTTCAGTGTCTAATGTTTATATTTTATCTTTTATTGTTTTTTTCTTTTGTCCAATTGTTGCATTTCTGTTTGACTGACACTTCGGTTGTCTGCTCTTTCCCAATTACAACCTCTCTGAGCTAATCAAGACACATCCGAAAAAGATGGATACATTAAGTGCCAGTCTGCCTAAGGATCAGGCAGTGACCAAAACATGATAGTCTCAGATTTTGATGAAAACTTGCACAAATCATCTGAATAACAAGTTATAAAGAATAAAATACTTTTCGGACCAATTACATATGGTTGCTATGGAAACAGAGCCATTTCATTTTTCCAAAGAAGGAATTATTGAGATTAGCATAAAACTGACAGTTTTTCACTATTTCAGTCTCATGAAAACTGCTCTTCATATAAAATGTAGTATTTCTCCATTGTACTGCAACTTTTTCAACTATCAAATATTCTTGAAGAACAGCTGTTTTGATGAAATTCTATTTCATTCTTGAAATTTTGAGGTACGGATGGTCTCCATGGACCATAATGTCCAAAAAAGCCAAAAAAAGGCCAGAAACCAAGTTCAAATATTTTCTATTACCAGAACAGCATATACATGGTGTTACTTAATATGGAACAAGTAGTGGTCATACTTTCATTATTTCATAAAAGCTCGGTGGGTTTTTTCCAAATATTGAGTAACCATAGCAACAAAGTTAACCCTATAGCAACAAAGCTAAAAAAACAAATTGTAACAAATGTATTCAATATTAAAGACTAAATACATATAAATGGACTAAATATGATTTATTTAAGCTAGTCTCATTCCAGTGTTGTCAATTTTCCAGTTTTTTCCCGGAAAATATTACATAGCAACCGAAAACTGTCCTTAGCAACCAAAATGAACAAACTTAATTTTTTTTGATTTTTTTTTATACAAAAATATTCTCCAGTGCAAAAAGCGACAATTAAGTGGTCAGATATCAATCATTTCGATATAAAATCTGTAAATTCAACAATATCTACATTTCATTAGCAACAACTTAAACCCCCTAGTAACAAAATAGATTCTTTCAAAAGTTTCACATTTTTGGTGTGAGCTTACTTCTTATACCAGATTCATATTGGTTTGAGACATATCATTATAGTTACTTACACTATCATGCTTTAACATTTGTAATACAACCTGGTGGGGTTTTTTAAACAAGGGATATGCATAACAACCAATAAATACTCCTTAGCAACAGTGAAGTATGCATATTCCACATTCTTTCTATCAAAATTATAGGTTATTATTTAAATTATACATTTTTTTATGTTAAATGCTTCAATATTGAATTGCTATTAATAATTGAAAACTAACCGGAACTACAAACCTTCAACGTTGACATTTGAATCATGAAAATGAGGTAAAGGTCAGATAACACCTAATTCATAGACATATACACCTTGCAATCGTTCTATACACCAACCTATTGCTTATAGCACTCGAACAACAGACCAAAACACAATTTTTTTCACTAATGAACCCTGAAAATGAGGTCAATGTCATATGAAACCTGCCAGACTGACATGTACTTATAATTATTCCATCAACCAAATAAAGTTATTTATTGCATAAAGTACTTGTTAGAAGGACCAAAAATACAAAAAACTTATCATTGATCACTAATGAACCATGAAAATGGGGACAAGGTCAGATGGAAACTGCCAGATCTAGACAGACATCTATCCCTTACAATCATTCCATACACCACACATACCGGTAGTTGACCTACTGCTTATATAAGAGAAATGAACCTATTCATGCATGTAACTTTACCCTTGATCACTGATCCATGAAATGAGGTTGAGGTCAGGTGAACCCTGTCTGACTGCAATGGAGACGTAGCAAGTAACCAATATACCAAATATAGTTATCCTAATATTATTCATAATAATTGAGAAATTCGCATGACCAAAAAACTAAAAAAACAATTCGAGCAGTCAATGAACCATGAAAATGAGGACCAGGATTTTGGACATATGACAGACGGAAACTTTGTAACATAAGGTATCTGCTAACAAGCTCTTCTTATTTACATTACGAATCCAGGTCTTCTACGGTTCTGACCTCTAAAATATAATAGTTGACCCTACCACCGTCGGATAGTAATGCCTTTGTCTTGCATACTGTGACACTGCAAGACGAAATGTAAGTCATAAAAACATGCAACATTTTTCAAAAAGAAAACAGTAAAATGCACTAATTATTGCATTCATTTATTATAATATTTTTAAAAGTAACTGACCAAATTAGAGATTTATTTATGCTAATAAAGGAAAAGCTCTTCCAAATTCTGATTTCAGAATGCAAGTTCTTATCATTGAGATACTCAACCAATCTCAACATTCAAATGCTTTTAAAAACTTCTGTAACATACATGTAATTCCTGAATTTACAGTTTTCAGATTGTTCAGAGTCTTCTTATATTTATCATGTCTTATTATTTTACATGTATCTGTCATTCAGGTTTTGTATATCTGTTCTTTAGGTTCAAACATGGCTATAAAATTTCCCAACAAATAGAGGCTAAGTTGTCATCCTTCACTTCAGAAATGTTGGTCAATTTGAAGGCACGCTATTTACTTATGTCCATTTACTACAAACATTTTGATCTTCCTACTCAAGTGCGCAATATTGGCATCACAATATGTTGATCCTCATTGAACTGTAGTTGAATCTTTTAATCATCAATCCTGCAATCATATGAAATTTCAGTAAAAATCAAAATAAATATAATAGCAATTCATTTACAGTTCATGTTGTTAATTTCAAGTTCAATGAATCACTTTGGTTGAATGAAATGTAAATGATTGAAGTTTAAAAAATGAACACTAAGGAAACGACCATTAATTTTAGTACATGTATGTGAACAAGCGGACCCATATATTAATTTATGTGCAAGTCTCAGGTGGAACATTGTTACTTTTTTTTTTTTTGGCTTACCAGTGATTTTGCAATCACTTGTCATTTTTCCCTTTAGAATTATCAAAAGTATTTCACTAAAATATAGTAAAAGTTTAAAAAATAAACTTGACACAGTCTATATGTTAATTTGGTAGAAATATTCAAATGATGAAATCAAATAGTTATACTCTGTCTGAAATGTTTAAATATGCCAAATATTCAAAGTGAATGAACCCTTACTAAAAATGTCAGTAGAAACATAAGAAATGCCATTAATACTAAATACAACTGTATACCAAATAAGAAGGTGGTAATGGGGGTACCAGTCTATCATTAAGATTAAGGGTAAGAATTCTTGCTAAAGGGCGCTAACAGTAATTTTTGGTCTATGACGATAAAATGTACACTTTCTTTTTAACCGTAAAGAAATCGACTGATTTTGACGAATCATGTTAACTTTTTCTCCAAAATTAACAGTGATGATAACTTTTTGAGGTCTCTGACGAATCACAATAACTTTAGGATATTTTGACAAATCACGGTAAAATTTTATCCAATTTGACGCTTACGTTAGCCTTAAATGACCTTTTGACGCCTGACAATACAGGGCATTTCTACTCTCAAATAAAACTAACTTATCATAGGTGGTTCTTTGTTAACTGATCTACATGAAATCACACACTTTAAAATGTAAACTAGTTGCTAACATGATAAAATCAATAGACCATGACCAAGGGTCGAAGTAAGGGGGCAGGGACAAATAATCTCCATAGATATAAGATGCATCAAATTGAATGCTTATACAACTTTATATATCAAATATTATTTATTTACCATTAGTAGTTCCACTTAAACTGACCTTATTAAAAAAATTTAAACACCAATATGTTTTTGAACAGGGAAAGGAAATGCATGATTTTTTTACAAGTAAAAAAACTCTTGATGTTGTTGACAATACATGTGTAGGTGATCTCTGCATAATTCTTGTTTAGTATTGTCAATATTTTACCCAAGTAGCACCAGCAGAAAATGTACATGTAGGTCATATTGACCTAGTTCTTGTTGTGACATATATATACATGTATATCTATATCATAAGATGAATTAACCACTTGCTCAAAACAGAACATTATATTATTAAAATAAAAACAGAAAGAAACATCAGTTACCCAGAAGCTAAACAAATAGCTTCTGTTTCGAGTGATCCTCTAGTTTCGAACAAACCATCGTACGCCAGCAAAGTTGGCCGCTCATTCAGTCATGAGAATACACAAACTCGCATGACGTGGCCAATTGATGCTGAAACTTTTACAATGTTGCCTGTTCAATTAGAAACTTCCGATAAATTAATTATTCCAAGAAAATCAAAGCCTTCTAAAACCAGTACTCAATCAACTCAATCTTCCTTACAGAGCTCAATGTCATCATTTAAAAAAAATGAAAAAAAGAAATCAGATAAAAAAGATGCAGTTAAATCAGACAGTTGGGGCGGTGAATCTGTCTGGGATCTTCCCAGTGACATAGATGATTCTTCCATCTCAAATAGTCTTCCTTCATCTGCATCTAAAAAGTTATCTTCTACACCCAGTACAAAGTCTTCTAGAGCCCCGTCTCCTCTTCGTTCTCCAGAAAAGAAGGATGTCCAAAAGAAGCCAGTAAATACATCCTCTCAGAAGTCTTCTGATTCGAGGTCGCGGGGCAGGGGTCGAGGCGGAGTGAAAGCAGCCGCGTGTGGTCCTGGAGATCGACGACTCTCCTCACACAACAGATTTTCAACACTTAACGACGAATCAGAAATGGAAATCGAAAGTGTTCCGCCACCCGAAAGATTACAATCTCAGGGTGAGCGAAATAAGAATGCTGGCAAACTCGATAGCATTCGCCCGTCTATTAACAAAACATGACTAATATCATCCAATGGAATTGCCGAGGTCTTAAAATAAATCTTCTCGAGTTAACGCTTCTAGTTCAGTCTTTTTTACCTACTGCATTTTGTCTTCAAGAAACTCATTTAAAAGAAAGTGACAATGTATCTTTAAAAGGATACAACATGTATAGCACATTTTCTAAGGTAGATGAACGTGCTGCAGGCGGATCATCCATTTTTGTGAAGGACAACTTCATTCATAGCACAGTCCAACTCACCACGGATCTGCAGGCAGTTGCAATTCGTTTATCATTAGATAAAACAATTACATTATGTTCTATATATATTCCACCCAATTCAATTATCGATAAAGCTAAACTCAAAAACCTCACTGATCAATTACCCTCACCATTTATACTTATGGGCGACTTCAATGCACACAACCCCTTGTGGGGAAGCAAGTCTCATAATATCAAAGGTAAGATCATTGAGGACTTTGTCTCTCAAGAAGGATTATGCATTTTTAATGATGGATCTAATACTTATCTTCATCCTGGAAACGGGTCTTATTCTGCTATTGATATCACTATTTGCGATCCCTCTCTTCTTCTGGATTATTCATGGCGTGTTCATGATGATCTATGTGGAAGTGATCACTTTCCAATAGTACTTGAACATCTTTTTACTTCTGCCCAACAGAGAGTACCACGTTGGAAACTTGACAAGGCGGACTGGTCCTTGTTTGAGAATCTCTGTCAAGCGGAACTTCAGTCAAAGATGTTTGAGACTGTACAAGATCCAATTTTAACTTTTAATACAGTTTTAACGTCAATTGCTGACAGAACTATTCCTAAGACCTCGGCAAATCCGAAACATCCCAGCAAACCATGGTTTGATGATGCTTGTGATCAAGCAATAGGTGACCGTAAAAAATCTGAAAGACGGTTCAATCAACAACCAACGACGGAAAACTTGAGTAATTTCCGTGTTTTTCGCGCTAAGGCACGGCGGACTTGCAGGCAAGCACGACGAACGTCTTGGAAGAAATTTGTCTCGGAGATAACATCTCGCACTCCGATGACAAAAGTATGGAACATGATACAAAAGATAAAAGGTAAAAATTCTAAAGCCACAGTTAAACATTTAAAAAATGGCAATGATTTATTAACATCTGAAAAGGATATTGCCAACAAGCTTGGTGAAACTTTTGCGAAATCTTCTTCTTCTAACAACTACAGGGAAGATTTTAAAAAAGTTAAAAAACAAAAAGAAAAAATTAAATTAAACTTTAAATCAAAAAATGGTGAAAATTATAATAAACTCTTTTCTCTTGAAGAACTTAAAACATCTCTGTCAAAAGCCCATGATACAGCTTGTGGGCCTGATAATATTCACTACCAACTGTTAAAACACTTGCCAGATTCCTCGCTGGAAGCTCTTTTGCAGCTTATGAATAACATCTGGGAATCTGGTGATTTACCATCAATCTGGAAGCTTGCAACCGTCGTGCCTATTCCAAAACCAAGTAAAGATCACACGGATCCTATTAATTATCGGCCAATTGCTCTTACCAGTTGTGTCTGTAAAACACTAGAACGGATGGTCAATGATCGCCTTGTTTGGTTCCTGGAATCCAATGGGCTTTTAGCCAATATCCAGTGTGGATTCCGCCAAGGTCGCAGTACTCTTGACCATCTTGTTCGATTCGAATCATTTGTCCGTAATGGTTTTGCGAAAAATGAACATGTAGTGTCGGTCTTTTTCGATCTAGAAAAAGCCTATGATACTGCATGGAAGTATGGTATTTTAAAAGATCTCTTTGATATGGGGTTGAAAGGCAATATGCCAAATTTTATTTCGAATTTTCTATCTAACAGACAATTTAATGTTAGAGTAAATTCAACCATGTCTGATCTGTATGATCAAGAGATGGGTGTCCCTCAGGGCAGTATTTTATCTGTTACATTATTTAGTCTTAAAATCAACAGCCTTGTTGAAGTTTTAAAAAGTAATATTGAAGGTTCATTGTATGTTGATGACTTTTTAATATGTTATAGAGGCAAAAATATGAATAACATAGAAAGACAATTACAGTTATGTCTTGGAAGAATTGAAAAATGGGCCTCGGAAAATGGGTTTAAATTTTCCACTTCAAAAACGGTCGGGATGCATTTTTGTAACAAAAGGCAATTGCATCTTGATCCAGAAATCACTTTGTACGGCAACCCAATTAAAATGGTTGATGAAACCAAATTTCTTGGGTTAATTTTCGATAAAAAGTTAACCTTTCTACCCCATATCAAAATGTTAAAATCGAAATGTTTAAAAGCATTAGATATTTTAAAAGTTGTCGGCAGCACCGACTGGGGTGCTGATCGCAACATTTTACTTAATTTATATAGATCTCTAGTTAGATCTAAACTAGATTATGGCTCTATAGTGTATGGCTCTGCAAGGAAGTCCTACATACAGATTCTCGATGCTGTGCATCATCAGGGTTTGCGTCTCTGTCTTGGCGCATTCAAAACCTCACCAGTTGAGAGTCTGTATGTAGAGGCTGATGAGCACTCACTCTCTAACAGACGTTTGAAGCTTGGACTTGAATATGCTGTCAAACTAAAAGCCTACTCAGATAATCCTGCCTACAGCTGTGTTTTTAATCCAATTTATGAAGATATTTTTGCAAAACATGAAAATAAAATTCCTCCGTTAGGTATACGTTTAAAATCACATTTAGCTTCTTTTGATTTAAAATCTGTTGCTCAAGTTGAAACTTGCAAATGTCCTCCATGGGAACTTCCCAAACCAAAAATGATATTTGATCTCCGTGAACACAATAAAAATAAAACAAATCCTCTTTTAATTCAGCAACACTATGCTGAAATCAAAGCCAATTATTCAGATTTTTCAACTGTCTATACTGATGGATCAAAAGATGGTGACAGAGTTGCATCTGCTGCTGTCTTCAGGGACAGAGCTGCAACTCTCCGTTTGCCATCTGATGCAGCGATCTTTACTGCTGAAGCAGAAGCAATAATTTTGGCTTTGAAATTTATTGCTTCTTCAGATAAATCCAAATTTATTATATGTTCTGATTCACTTTCATGCTTACAAGCTATACAAAATACTAAAATTAAAAACCCAACAATTCTCAAAATTTTATATGTAATGAGGAATTTAAAAATTCTTCTTAAAGAAATATTATTTCTATGGGTGCCGAGTCATGTTGGAATCCTTGGAAACACAGCTGTAGACCTTGAGGCAAAGAATGCCCTGGGTGACCCTTTATCTAACTGTGATATACCATATACCGATTTTAAATCTAATATTAGAGAATATGTTTTTAATATATTGAAAAATGAATGGAGTAAAAAAGATGGTAATAAATTACATGAAATTAAACCTAATTTATGTAAACCTTTCAATAATTTTATGTGCAGAAAAGATCAGTGTGTTATTTCTAGATGTCGTATTGGTCATACTAGAATAACACACGAATATCTTTTAAAAAATGAAGTAGAACCACAATGTATACCTTGTAACTGCAAGTATACTATTAAACATGTTTTAATCAATTGTATTGACTTTGCTGATATTCGGAAGAAGCATTTCAATGTCAATAATATGTATGATTTATTTAATAATATTCCATTTACAAATATTGTTTCATTCTTAAAAGAAATTGGAATATATTATAAAATATAAAATGTTGTTATATTTACAACGATTTTAATTTTTATCACGTTATCTTAGTGTTCATTTTTATTTGTAAATAATCAATTTGCTTTAGTCTAGAATTTTAGTTTATTGAAAGACCTTTTGTCTGATTTTAAAAATATACCTTAAATTGTTATAATATTCGAATTAGCTCTCGCCGCGATATAGCCTTTCTGTGCTAATGCGGCGTAAAGCAAACAACAATCAATCAATCAATCAAAACAGAACCAGCAAAAATCATTTTGTAAATCAGCATTTTCATACTGACGGGAAAATCTATGATAATGAGCTGTCCCGTTGTGGATGGGTATGACAAAAACATCTTGTAGCTGAAGTAATTCTCATCTATTTCTTAAATCACAAAATCGTTTTAAAAAAATATTTCACCGAAAAAAATGGGCCCACTAGCATGACTAGTGGAGATGGGTTGAAGTAAACATTCTATCACTCAAATTTACTGGTATACATAAAAAATATCTAAATTCAAATAATTTGTACCTGTGCAATTCAATAGTCTTCTGTAAACAGTCAAAGATATGTGTCTTAACAAATCACCTCTGCAATTCGGCAAATCCCTGAAGATAAAGTTCAAATTTGTTAATAAGTCTGATAAAAATATATATACATGTACATGAATATAAATGAAGGAATGAATTTATTTATACAATACAAATTTCTTTGTGGCTCTTACTTCAGACCAATCTAATAAGTTGCAAATAACATTAAGTACAAGTTATGCAGAATATGTTTTAACCCCTGAAAGCTAGCTATATATAGAGTTTCAAGGGTTCTGGGTTAAAACATTTTAGTAGATCAAAAATTATAAATAAGGTAATGGGCCTAAGGCAGACCAAAAATATGTATGTGTTTAAAGTACTAAAAATACTGACCCTATATTTTATGATAAAAAATGCCTAAAGTACACTGGAAATTTGTTCTTGTCATTTTTTAATGGCACTGATAAAAACAACATATTCCTTACATTAAGCCAATAAGGTACAGTTATATCATCAAAATAGTTCCGTAAATTGTTGAAGGCCTTTTTGAGAAAAAAATAGTTGTTCCTTTGATAACCTTACCTATACCTGTATACATAAACATTTCTGTAAGTTTTTAACGAGCCCTATTTATATTGCGTCAAATTATTTTCCCTTTTTAAACCAGTCAAACACTTTTTAAAAAAAAATCATTTTCATACCTATCTAACCTAATAATTTTCAGTTGTAAGTCTATTTTTTTTAGGTCTAAATGTATCATTATCAGGGTTGGCAAAAACCCGGGTTTTATGAGTATTACCCAGCCCAGTGGGAAATACTGGGAAAACCCGGGTTTAACTGGGTAATACTGGGTAATATGAAATACTGGCCTGAATTTCAAAGAGGATTCAGTGATTAATCACAAATGCAATACATTAAAGTTGAAGAATGCAATTTGTTTTTTTTTTAAATAAATATAACTAATATTAAGAATTAACAATTCTATGTAAGGAAAATTACTTATAAACATTTTTTGTTCATTACTAAATATGCTTACTAAGTTTTAGCAATTGTTTATGTACATCACTAATCAATAAGTAATTATTCAGATTATAATACATATTTGTTTATTTAACAATAATCAGCCTTTTGATTTCTATAAGTGTTCATGGCCTGTCCCCTTCGGGTGTTTATTTAGCAATATGATTGTATAACAATTAAAATTTACAATTCACTTAAACACTGCAATAACATGCATTTTTTCAACTTGGATTTAATATTGAAACAAAGCTTGGAAATTAACAAGGTATCCTGAAATGTCCAAAACTTGTATTCTGAATAAGAATAAGTGGAGAAAAGGACGAAATTGAATTTTCAATCATCAGGAATGACTCTCAATGGTTATCTGTATAAAATGTATATATTTAGCTATAATACTATTAAACTACAACAAGTCTTTACTATTTTGTGTATAATAAGCTTGAAAAATCATATTACCCAGTATTGCCCAGTATTACCCGTTTCTAGGAGTATTGCCCAGCCCGGGAAAACCCGGGTTTTCCCACCCGGGTAATACATGTACTTAGCCAACCCTGATCATTATGTACATGTATGAAACTTAAACATTAATTTCGATAAAGAAATACATGGGAACCTTCCTTTGGAAGGGCAGTAGTACATTTTTCAGGGCCAGGGGTCTCCTTCAGTTTAGAACAAACTCATATTTTTGCCATTATCACCATTTTTTCTATACATTCTTTATAAAATATGATAATCTATAATTATCTAACAGAAAAAAATCTGCCAAAAAACAAAATATGAGTCTGATAATGAGCCCCCCTTTTATATTCATGTTGAACCTAAACCATTTTCAATATTTTACAGTAAAATATATAATGGGGGAGGAGAATGGTGTATGACCAAAATTATCTTTTGAATATAATAATATGTAAATAGTGTACCTTGTGTTTAGAACCTAGAAAAAGGCCCTGCTCATCTGGATTGGCACTGCTCTGCCTGGCTTTGATCCTTCCTTTGTGAGACGGTTGTGCAAAACCAACATTCCTTCTCTTAATCTCATGCATATTCCTAGGGTTTGTTGGTGTTTTGGACAAACAAAGTATGAATGTTCATGTAAGTGGGAAAAGATCCCAATATTGTAAAAAGTCAATTTTCCCTCCGACTTGATTTTTGTCTAATTTTGAATATTTTAATCCTAGGGAAGTGGTTCAACAATTCTATTACATTGTCCAATAACCGTGTTGTCTTTTCATCCTTAGAATACTGTGAATTCCCTCATTCATCGTCAGATAAGATTGAAAAATTACAGTTCAACATTGTCTGCCACATGCATGACATCAGTATTGTTTACATCAAAAGAGTTCTGCTAGGGGAAGTAACTCTGTAAATTGTGTTCTTTCATGAACAAAGCAACAAATCTTTGCAATGGAATTTTGACCAGTAGACAAAAAAAAAACACCAGACGAAGGCTTAAACCTGAAATTTCTATTTGCTTGGTATTTATATTTGCAATCATTGTGATTGTACGGGTCTGGTAATAAAAAAAATTTTGAATTGAAATTGCCTGAATTTACATAGGTTAATAGTAAAACATTTTGAACTTCGAAGTGCTAATACATAATACTGCAATTGATTTTCTAAAATTTGATTATACAGTTCTATATGGATTTACTAAAGGTAACATATTTTGCATATGAGATGAATATTTGAAATATGTCATGTTTTGATTTTTTTAGAATTTGCCTGATTCTTAGACAGACTGGCACTTAATTCATACTAAAGTGTTTTGTTCTTTTATAAGCTGCTATTTCATTTATGAAGGGACATAACTGGGTCATCATGGATAAAAGTAATGACATACATTTCCAACATGATCTGTGTTTGGTGGTAACAAGTATGATAAACATTGTATTTAAGTTTGATTACCTCTGGATGTTGCCAGATAAAATGATGTTGGGACTCTATTGGTAGACGTATGTCATATATGTACAGATGGACAAAGGTTAAACTTTATGGCCCCATCGCCATACAGCAGGGCTTTGGGCAAAACACTTTCCTTTACATGAATAACAACAAACATTGTAACAAAATAACTTCTCTTCTTTTAAAAAAAAATATAAACGTGATACATAAAATCTGTATTTTGAGGTATTCATAAAATGTACAGAATAAGAATAAGAATAGATTTATTTGTCAATCATGACGCCCATGAAGAGTAGAATAATTAATTCAAATTATGATATACATATGATTAACATTGATTTTATTGAATACAGTGATGAAAATATAAAACAAAAAACAAAAACATTTATTATGGTCTATAAAGGACTTAAAATCTTATAAATGTCCAGTGTCAGTGCCCTAATTTTTGGATATGTATGCACAACCCAGTCTTCTTTGTTATTATACACTTGATAATTTATATCTAATAAGAATAACATACATTATAATAATTTCGAGATATTTGACAACTAATTACAACCAGAGATGTCTGGAGTCAGTATAGTTTTTTTTCTCACATTCTAAATCAAAAATTAGATTATGTTTTTTTATGAACATATTTATCTTCACATGACATAGACCAAATAAATTTTGACTTCAAATTAAGGTTTTTTAAGTTGACATACTTTATTCAAGTTCTAAAATTATAACTTTTCTTTTGTTTTTCTAAAATTGGGCACTGTAATAAAAAATGTATTTCATCCTCTATATCTCTTTGACATAATTGATATATTCTCTCTTGTACCTGAAGCTCCTTATAGCGTCCAATTTCTATTTCTAATTTATGAGCACTAATTCTGAATTTTGTCTTTGATTAAAATTTTCACATACAAGATAACTCTCAAATGTTCCTGTAAATATACTTTTAAATATCCTATATCAGGGATGGGGTAATTGAAAATGTAATGGTAATTAAGTGTAATGCATTACAATTTTCCATGTAATTGAATGTAATGTGTAATTGAGCCTTTTTTTAATTACATGTAATGGTAATTTAATTAATTACAATGAAAAAAGCGTGTAATGCTAAATTACTTTTGAATTACATTTCAATTACATGTACTTTTATGGTGTTAATGATAAGACATTATGGTAGTATAGTATTTAATTGATATACAGAAATGTTTGCTTAATAGTCTTATAACTTAAAAAAATGTGAGAATCATATATTAGTGTTGTTCAGTTTTTAAGAAAGATCTTTATCTAAATAGATTGATAACATGTATATATATATTCCATCAATACATGTATTTATGGTCAAACAAATGTGTAACTCTTTCTTAGACAGTTCATTTAGAATTTTAAATCACTGCAAAAAATCATTTTGTCAAATTAGTATACACAAAAGGATTATAGGAATAAAAATTATCAGCTGTAAAAACAAACAGCAATTAATCAGATTAAAATGTGTAATAGAACAGCCTAGGGACAATGCCACTATTACATGTATTTTATCTAATTAGCAAAATAGTGCTGATATTTAGACATTACACACTGTTTGTACTGAAAAAAAGTTTCAATATTGTGACAAGCATACTTTTGAATATTTGTAAAGTGAAAAAAACATGAAGACATTTTTAATTTATTTATAATTTTTTTATTCATATTATGTTGAATTAAATGACTTCATTTCTGAGTTGTCAAAATACCCCTTAATTTATTGGCAAGTTGATAGGAACACATTCCCTCTTCCATCAACACATCTTATGATCTAGCAATACCGGCCACATCAGCTCTTGTCCAAACAAAGTGTTTGGACCAGAGAGATGTAGACTAAATGATAAAACATTAAAACTTCTTATGGTGATCAAATACAATGCTTAAACTATGTTGTAAGCTTACATGAATATTTTACACATGCTATATATATTGTAAACAATGTTTAAAAAAATATGATAAATTGTAATGTGTAATTTAATAAATTACTTTGGTAAAGTAATTGTAATTCAATTAATTACATTTCAAAAACTGTGTAATGGTAATTAGTGTAATTGATCACTTTTGCAATGATTGATTGATTAATTGTTGGTTGCTTAACGTCCAGTGGCAAATATTTCATGCATATTCAGGACGAGAACAAGGTCACAATAAATACAATAGGTAGGTTCTGTAATAGATTAAGGGATTAAGGTCGGAGAAATTTAGACTGCCACGGGAAATGAGGGTATATTGGATAGGAACAGAAATTTAGCCTTGCAACAGGTCACCTACGGACCCCTCAAAGAATTGTTGCAAGGGTTCTTAACGTGCAAAGAGCGTGGCACTCTCTTTACACGAGGCATCGGATATAACGTCCCCGTTCTGACCGGACGTGGCTGCAAATTTGTACATCCCGCACAGCCAAACGGACGCCCCACTTTGACGAGGGTTTTACCGCCAGTCGGAGGAAGACCAATGGTGACCATACTTCTATATCCCAGTCACCCTTGGGGATATTTTTTCAATGTAATGTGTAATTTAATTAATTACATTACAGTGTAATTGACCCCAAGTCTGGCCTATATGTTCTCAATTTGTTTCCATGTTGCTGATTTACTCATTCGTCAAATATATAATTTTTCCATATTTTATTGTGCTTTAACTTGAGTTTATTAAAAAGAAAAGGTTTTAACTTATTCTTTAAGGTTAAAATGTGACTTAAATCTTAATATTTTGCCAAACTATCAATACATCCAAACCAACATTTTTTATTCTGAGTAAAAAGGGATTGAGATAATATGAGTGCTTCAGATAGCAAGGAGTTATTAGATTTATGTATATGTATAGATAATACTTCAACGTACATTGCACAATGAATAAAAGTTTCAATTTTTATGTCATACACAAAGGACACAAGCAAACTTGTTTTCTACTTTTTTCATGCTCAATACTTTAGTCAAAACATTAATCTCCAAATACAAATAGCGTAAAATATTTTTCACACAAAACCTTACTTTTCTTTTCATATATATAGATCATTTTAATTTCTTAGTTTAAGTCAAAAACGTTCCCAATGATACAGGACATAAGGTAAAACCTAGAAAAATTTTCAAATGTCTTATATTTTGAAAGCTGCAGTCAAGAGACTATAATTTTTTTTAGTTTATTTTGTTTTGATGTCAAAGTTCATTTAATTCAGAGCAACCATATAAAATTCTTTTTTATTTTAAATTTGACAATAGATTAAATTTTCAAATTGTAGGTCATAAATCTGTGTAATATACAATTCTTGTTATTTTAAATTTGACAATAGATTAAATTTTCAAATTGTACGTTATAAATCTGTGTAATATACAAGTCTTGTTATTTTAAATTTGACCAATAGACATCCTTACTGTAAAATCATAAATTATTGCAAAGTTTTTGTTATTTCGAAAACTGCAACCGGATGCGTAAATAATATAATCTCACATTTTGAATGATAAAATTTGTTTGTTTTCCTGTTATAAATCACAATAACTTTTATTTCATTTTGGATGATATCAGAATAATAAATGCAAGCAATAATTTCTGAATTAACAGCAAGTCACTCTCAAACAAAAATATTAAGATTCACAAGTTCTTCCAGTGCTTCTGCTTGATTAATTATTGCTATGGTACTGTCAATATCGTCTTCAACTACATTTGTTGCTGGAGCTCTGGACAGCACTGCCAGTCTTGAAAAATAGGAAATAATTTGACTGGGTTGTAAGTAGTCCTTTGGTGTAAACATTTTCATTCCATCACCATCATGGCAAACTCTCATGTTCCTGGAAACATTAACCGGGTTGGCTTTGTTGCCATTGCTTTCGCCCTCATCAAACAATCCTTTAAGGTAAACTTTTACCTTTTCTGAAAACCGAGCATTTTTTCTGTCCTTTTTCAGTGCCCATCCAAGGGACAATTCACTTATGCTGGATGAAAGGGTGCTTTGTTTGGTTTTTGATGAGGTAGAATCAATATCCAAACAAATGTCACGCCATTTCATTTTGATACCATCAAATGTTGACAGGTAGTGATGGATACCAATAAAGCAGTGGTCATTCAGTTCGGAATAAGAATGCAATACTGTATTGCAATTTGGTTCAGGACATGTCAGATTAACATCAGACTGAGTTTCCTCAGAGGTTTGTATTTCTCGAGCAGCTAATATATTTCCAGTGTCTTTACAAGGAACTTTAAAGTCTGAAAATATATTTAAGGTTGACTCCAGGTTAATAGGTGTAATTGACAAAATGTGACCAACACCGACGTTGTAGTTTCTCTAATATTTTATTTGACCATAATCTCCAAATTGTACATTAGAAATCTTTGTAATCCCCTTTATTTTTCGCTGAAGTGTGAATTGATCAGCTGGTTGAGGAATCTCAACATGGGCAATGTGACATCCTGGCACACCATCTCCGTAATCCAAGGCTTTTTTCAGGTCTTCTGAACATGATTTGTTACCCCCATTGCTTACATATTTCCTCAGCTTTGCTCTCATGTGAGCAATTTTAGCATCACAGTATGACTTGCCATCTTGGGATTCACTGTAGTCATACCTTTGTATATTTACACCTATAAGAAAAGAAAATACTTTAACCTTAATATATATTTATCTTGCAATGAACACAGAAGTACATATAAAGTAAAGTGGCAGTAGACGAATATCATTTTTAGCCATGCCCATAGCCTGATGTACTTGTTCTGGTACCTGAGTCTACTCATTCTGAGATGTTTTGCATTGTATTCCGGTTCGGGGATCATATATACTGGATTTGACATCACTTGACCACCATATAACATACAAGATTTTTTAACGTAAAAATAAGTCAAAAATGCGTTTTTTCACATATTTTCTCTATAATTCATCTTTGTGTATGTTATAGGGTAAAAATAATAATAGGTTAGACTTTGTGTTGTCTGTTGATTTTTTGTCTGTATTTTCATATTCAGATGCCCTGTTTATATTCCTGAATATTTGATTTCTTGGTCAAAGTCAGTGTATAAGCCTTTTGAAAAAAACTTGCACCTTATCGAACAAGGTGATATTTCTTTATGCACATTTACATATATAAGATACTAGCTTTGAGTAAATTTTCATTGAAATCCATCTAACAGTTTAAGAGGAGTTGTGCTTTTACACATATTTCATTTTTTGACTAAGTGAGCTTGATTATCTCCCCTTCACCATATCTTCTGTCATACACATCCTTATGTAGTGTACTACAACAGTGGAAAGTTTATCAATATCCATCCATCTACTTAGTAGGAGCTTGGCTAAAAAATTACATTGACAGACAGTCAGACAGTGTATAATTAGTTACACAGTGTGTTAGTGACCTGATATGGTATTTATATATGGTGTCAGTAAATTTCATATGGGGTAAGAGTAATGCTCGCAACCCATATTGAATTTACTGACACCATATAACCATATTAGGTCACTGACAAACTGTGTAACGAAAATCTTGCTGACTACCATATATCCTAATTTTGGTGCATAATTACTATGTCTGTGTGGAATTTAAAAACAATACGAGTTTAATATTTTGACGTTGACATTGTAAATACCATACATTTGTCAGTTGTTGACCGTATATGGTATGTACGACGCCATGTGACGTCGCTTGACAAATGAAATACCATATATATATATATATATATATATATATATATATATATATATATATATATATATATATATATATTAAGAACATCAGTTGTTCGACCTGCTAGTCAAATGCGTTTTGTTAAAATATACTTTTTCACTCATTTGGTCTTTTGGAAAATGTTGTTTGTGCTGTATTTAGACCCCTCTACCAAGAAATTTGTTTTGCATGCACACGTATAAAAATTGCGGTTTTTATCCAACGCAATCATAGGTTTGAACGTTGTTTTCAATTTAGACTTGTTTATATTTTTTCGTTTGGGCTTGTATTATATTTGCCTTCGGGTTTATATGATCCGTTCATCCTATTTTGACTCTTTTAAAATTCAAGAGTCAATCCTAAATTGAGGTTAATTATATGGCCTTCCAAATACCGTTTCGATTCCTAACATCACTGAAGAGACATTAATTGTCGAAATCCGGATATGGTGTACAAATTTTTGCACCTCATGTTTGCGGTATACCATCTTTTCCGCAAGTTTATTGTTTTATGTTTACAACTTATACACTCATCTATTAAATGGTCGATTTAATGTTAAAAGGTTTGGTTAGCTTTTGAGGTAATTGCCGACATTTATGAAAAAAGATGGAAATCTCATTTAATACTATGGGCACTCCGCATATGATGCCTGATCAATAAAAAAGTCGTTTAATAAAATTTATTGATCGAATCTATGGTCCTTAATCAACATCCATACAACAATGACCATGTTCACGGTCTATGTACAATTGAATATAGGATTTATACATGTATTTCATATTCTGATGACTAAAATTTACGTTAAATTATGTGCAAATATGAACAATACGGACAAAAACAAAGCAAATATAACTTTATTTGTATGGCTGACCATCATCTACATAATTACAGTGATGCCTGCAAAAAAATTGCCACAATAATTTACCTTTGCATTTTTATTTTTATTCTTTTTCTGTTGAACCTTCAGGCTTTTTTTCTTTCATGAACTTAATTTGGTCCTTTTTAATCTGCATCTGTTTGTCAGAAATAAAGGTGTTAAACCTGTTAAATGTATGATCTTAGGCAGATTCCTCTAATATCATTCTTTTCAGTCCATAATTTGTCCTTTTGCTTTCGATTTAAAATGTCTTTCTTTGTCTTCTTCGTCTTTCTGCGTGAACCCTGTCCACGATGATTTTCAAATAATTCTTCCCAGCGAATGTATCTTTTAATGTGAGTACTTATAGTCTTCCTTCCTTCTGCCAAGTTCTGAAAATTGGGCGAATGCTGTCGTGTTACAAATTAGGATTTTGACTGACCAACCGTGTGTAGTTTTCTAACAACGTAAGTTTTGCAGTCAGGAAAAGCAACACCGGTCCTGACTCAGCTGGCTTATGATGAGTAATTTATATCCCTTCTTAATAAGTCTGTTAAAAGGTTTGGTTAGCTTTTAAGATAATTGCCGACATTTATGACAAAAATCTCATTTAATACTATGGGCAGTCCGCATATGATGCCTACAGATCATGATTGAATGTACTACAAGCATGCGATAAATACATGACCTCCGTTACATATTTAAATGCTGTGTTTACTAAGGATAAAATGCCTGTAGCAAAGACACATTTTCCCACAAATGCAGAACTTGTAAAGTGGTCTCATCTGAACAACATAGTACTCCCTGATATAGTGGTACTATCGGCCTGATGCTTAGTATTCATGTAATTGTAACACGTCATATGAAATTGTAAATAAAATTTTTATTGCCTCCCTCCATCCTAATTTTTTTAAAGCCTTTTCATTTTACTTCGAAATTTTTTTTTTTTTAATATACTGGGCGATTTGTGTTGGCTAACTACTGTGAGAATACATCTATTAAGGGACTGTTTATGTAAGATTTGATCAACAGAACTGCAAGAAAGTGTGCCATCATGTGCATTGATTGTCTAAGTCATTGTTAAAGGTTGTACGGTGACCTATAGTTGTTAATTTCTGTGTCATTTTCGTCTTTCGTGGAGAGTTGACGTGGAGAGTCTAATTGACAATCATACCACATCTTCCTTTTTATATTAACATCGTAAATAATACCAATTGGCACAATTCTTTGAATTTGTAGAATCAAATCGATATATATATATATATATATATATATGTTTGTGCTGTATTTAGACCCCTCTAACAATAAATTTGTTTTGCATGCACACGTATAAAAATTGCGGTTTTTATCCAACGCAATCATAGGTTTGAACGTTGTTTTCAATTTAGACTTGTTTATATTTTTTCGTTTGGGCTTGTATTATATTTGCCTTCGGGTTTATATGATCCGTTCATCCTATTTTGACTCCTCAAAATTCAAGAGTCTATCCTAAATTGAGGTAAATTATGTGGCCTTCCAATAACCGTTTCGATTCCTAACATCACTGAAGAGACATTAATTGTCGAAATCCGGATATGGTGTCCAAAAAATATTTGCACCTTTGTTTGCGGCATACCATCTTTGCCGCAAGTTTATTCTTTTCTGTTTGGTATTAAATTTATAGTTAAGATCCATTTATTACACCTTGTGATCCGTTTATTTGGCAATCGCCAATGGCAGTCAGCAGGATTTAAGAACATTTGTTGTTCGACCTGTTAGTCAAATGCGTTTTGTTAAAATATACTTTTTCACTGTTTTGGTCTTTTGGAAAATGTTGTTTGTGCTGTATTTAGACCCCTCTAACAAGAAATTTGTTTTGCATGCACACGTATAAAAATTGCGGTTTTTATCCAACGCAATCATAGGTTTGAACGTTGTTTTCAATTTAGACTTGTTTATATTTTTTCGTTTGGGCTTGTATTATATTTGCCTTCGGGTTTATATGATCCGTTCATCCTATTTTGACTCCTCAAAATTCAAGAGTCTATCCTAAATTGAGGTAAATTATGTGGCCTTCCAAAAACCGTTTCGATTCCTAACATCACTGAAGAGACATTAATTGTCGAAATCCGGATATGGTGTACAAAAAATCTTTGCACCTTTGTTTGCGGTATACCATCTTTGCCGCAAGTTTATTTTATTCTGTTTGGTATTAAATTTATAGTTAAGATCCATTTATTACACCTTGTTATCCGTTTATTTGGCAATCGCCAATGGCAGTCAGCAGGATTTAAGAACATTTGTTGTTCGACCTGTTAGTCAAATGCGTTTTGTTAAAATATACTTTTTCACTGTTTTGGTCTTTTGGAAAATGTTGTTTGTGCTGTATTTAGACCCCTCTAACAAGAAATTTGTTTTGCATGCACACGTATAAAAATTGCGGTTTTTATCCAACGCAATCATAAGTTTGAACGTTGTTTTCAATTTAGACTTGTTTATATTTTTTCGTTTGGGCTTGTATTATATTTGCCTTCGGGTTTATATGATCTGTTCATCCTATTTTGACTCCTCAAAATTCAAGAGTCTATCCTAAATTGAGGTTAATTATGTGGCCTTCCAATAACCGTTTCGATTCCTAACATCACTGAAGAGACATTAATTGTCGAAATCCGGATATGGTGTACAAAAAATCTTTGCACCTTTGTTTGCGGTATACCATCTTTGCCGCAAGTTTATTCTTTTCTGTTTGGTATTAAATTTATAGTTAAGATCCATTTATTACACCTTGTGATCCGTTTATTTGGCAATCGCCAATGGCAGTCAGCAGGATTTAAGAACATTTGTTGTTCGACCTGTTAGTCAAATGCGTTTTGTTAAAATATACTTTTTCACTGTTTTGGTCTTTTGGAAAATGTTGTTTGTGCTGTATTTAGACCCCTCTAACAAGAAATTTGTTTTGCATGCACACGTATAAAAATTGCGGTTTTTATCCAACGCAATCATAGGTTTGAACGTTGTTTTCAATTAAGACTTGTTTATATTTTTTCGTTTGGGCTTGTATTATATTTGCCTTCGGGTTTATATGATCTGTTCATCCTATTTTGACTCCTCAAAATTCAAGAGTCTATCCTAAATTGAGGTTAATTATGTGGCCTTCCAATATCCGTTTCGATTCCTAACATCACTGAAGAGACATTAATTGTCGAAATCCGGATATGGTGTACAAAAAATCTTTGCACCTTTGTTTGCGGTATACCATCTTTGCCGCAAGTTTATTCTTTTCTGTTTGGTATTAAATTTATAGTTAAGATCCATTTATTACACCTTGTGATCCGTTTATTTGGCAATCGCCAATGGCAGTCAGCAGGATTTAAGAACATTTGTTGTTCGACCTGTTAGTCAAATGCGTTTTGTTAAAATATACTTTTTCACTCATTTGGTCTTTTGGAAAATGTTGTTTGTGCTGTATTTAGACCCCTCTAACAAGAAATTTGTTTTGCATGCACACGTATAAAAATTGCGGTTTTTATCCAACGCAATCATAGGTTTGAACGTTGTTTTCAATTTAGACTTGTTTATATTTTTTCGTTTGGGCTTGTATTATATTTGCCTTCGGGTTTATATGATCCGTTCATCCTATTTTGACTCCTCAAAATTCAAGAGTCTATCCTAAATTGAGGTAAATTATGTGGCCTTCCAATAACCGTTTCGATTCCTAACATCACTGAAGAGACATTAATTGTCGAAATCCGGATATGGTGTACAAAAAATCTTTGTACCTTTGTTTGCGGTATACCATCTTTGCCGCAAGTTTATTCTTTTCTGTTTGGTATTAAATATAGTTAAGATCCATTTATTACACCTTGTTATCCGTTTATTTGGCAATCGCCAATGGCAGTCAGCAGGATTTAAGAACATTTGTTGTTCGACCTGTTAGTCAAATGCGTTTTGTTAAAATATACTTTTTCACTGTTTTGGTCTTTTGGAAAATGTTGTTTGTGCTGTATTTAGACCCCTCTAACAAGAAATTTGTTTTGCATGCACACGTATAAAAATTGCGGTTTTTATCCAACGCAATCATAAGTTTGAACGTTGTTTTCAATTTAGACTTGTTTATATTTTTTCGTTTGGGCTTGTATTATATTTGCCTTCGGGTTTATATGATCTGTTCATCCTATTTTGACTCCTCAAAATTCAAGAGTCTATCCTAAATTGAGGTAAATTATGTGGCCTTCCAATAACCGTTTCGATTCCTAACATCACTGAAGAGACATTAATTGTCGAAATCCGGATATGGTGTACAAAAAATCTTTGCACCTTTGTTTGCGGTATACCATCTTTGCCGCAAGTTTATTCTTTTCTGTTTGGTATTAAATTTATAGTTAAGATCCATTTATTACACCTTGTGATCCGTTTATTTGGCAATCGCCAATGCCAGTCAGCAGGATTTAAGAACATTTGTTGTTCGACCTGTTAGTCAAATGCGTTTTGTTAAAATATACTTTTCACTGTTTTGGTCTTTTGGAAAATGTTGTTTGTGCTGTATTTAGACCCCTCTAACAAGAAATTTGTTTTGCATGCACACGTATAAAAATTGCGGTTTTTATCCAACGCAATCATAGGTTTGAACGTTGTTTTCAATTTAGACTTGTTTATATTTTTTCGTTTGGGCTTGTATTATATTTACCTTCGGGTTTATATGATCTGTTCATCCTATTTTGACTCCTCAAAATTCAAGAGTCTATCCTAAATTGAGGTAAATTATGTGGCCTTCCAATAACCGTTTCGATTCCTAACATCACTGAAGAGACATTAATTGTCGAAATCCGGATATGGTGTACAAAAAATCGTTGCACCTTTGTTTGCGGTATACCATCTTTGCCGCAAGTTTATTCTTTTCTGTTTGGTATTAAATTTATAGTTAAGATCCATTTATTACACCTTGTGATCCGTTTATTTGGCAATCGCCAATGGCAGTCAGCAGGATTTAAGAACATTTGTTGTTCGACCTGTTAGTCAAATGCGTTTTGTTAAAATATACTTTTTCACTGTTTTGGTCTTTTGGAAAATGTTGTTTGTGCTGTATTTAGACCCCTCTAACAAGAAATTTGTTTTGCATGCACACGTATAAAAATTGCGGTTTTAATCCAACGCAATCATAGGTTTGAACGTTGTTTTCAATTTAGACTTGTTTATATTTTTTCGTTTGGGCTTGTATTATATTTGCCTTCGGGTTATATGATCTGTTCATCCTATTTTGACTCCTCAAAATTCAAGAGTCTATCCTAAATTGAGGTAAATTATGTGGCCTTCCAATAACCGTTTCGATTCCTAACATCACTGAAGAGACATTAATTGTCGAAATCCGGATATGGTGTACAAAAAATCTTTGCACCTTTGTTTGCGGTATACCATCTTTGCCGCAAGTTTATTCTTTTCTGTTTGGTATTAAATTTATAGTTAAGATCCATTTATTACACCTTGTTATCCGTTTATTTGGCAATCGCCAATGGCAGTCAGCAGGATTTAAGAACATTTGTTGTTCGACCTGTTAGTCAAATGCGTTTTGTTAAAATATACTTTTTCACTGTTTTGGTCTTTTGGAAAATGTTGTTTGTGCTGTATTTAGACCCCTCTAACAAGAAATTTGTTTTGCATGCACACGTATAAAAATTGCGGTTTTTATCCAACGCAATCATAAGTTTGAACGTTGTTTTCAATTTAGACTTGTTTATATTTTTTCGTTTGGGCTTGTATTATATTTGCCTTCGGGTTTATATGATCTGTTCATCCTATTTGGACTCCTCAAAATTCAAGAGTCTATCCTAAATTGAGGTAAATTATGTGGCCTTCCAATAACCGTTTCGATTCCTAACATCACTGAAGAGACATTAATTGTCGAAATCCGGATATGGTGTACAAAAAATCTTTGCACCTTTGTTTGCGGTATACCATCTTTGCCGCAAGTTTATTCTTTTCTGTTTGGTATTAAATTTATAGTTAAGATCCATTTATTACACCTTGTGATCCGTTTATTTGGCAATCGCCAATGGCAGTCAGCAGGATTTAAGAACATTTGTTGTTCGACCGGTTAGTCAAATGCGTTTTGTTAAAATATACTTTTCACTGTTTTGGTCTTTTGGAAAATGTTGTTTGTGCTGTACTTAGACCCCTCTAACAAGAAATTTGTTTTGCATGCACACGTATAAAAATTGCGGTTTTTATCCAACGCAATCATAGGTTTGAACGTTGTTTTCAATTTAGACTTGTTTATATTTTTTCGTTTGGGCTTGTATTATATTTGCCTTCGGGTTTATATGATCTGTTCATCCTATTTTGACTCCTCAAAATTCAAGAGTCTATCCTAAATTGAGGTAAATTATGTGGCCTTCCAATAACCGTTTCGATTCCTAACATCACTGAAGAGACATTAATTGTCGAAATCCGGATATGGTGTACAAAAAATCGTTGCACCTTTGTTTGCGGTATACCATCTTTGCCGCAAGTTTATTCTTTTCTGTTTGGTATTAAATTTATAGTTAAGATCCATTTATTACACCTTGTGATCCGTTTATTTGGCAATCGCCAATGGCAGTCAGCAGGATTTAAGAACATTTGTTGTTCGACCTGTTAGTCAAATGCGTTTTGTTAAAATATACTTTTTCACTGTTTTGGTCTTTTGGAAAATGTTGTTTGTGCTGTATTTAGACCCCTCTAACAAGAAATTTGTTTTGCATGCACACGTATAAAAATTGCGGTTTTTATCCAACGCAATCATAGGTTTGAACGTTGTTTTCAATTTAGACTTGTTTATATTTTTTCGTTTGGGCTTGTATTATATTTGCCTTCGGGTTTATATGATCTGTTCATCCTTTTTTGACTCCTCAAAATTCAAGAGTCTATCCTAAATTGAGGTAAATTATGTGGCCTTCCAATAACCGTTTCGATTCCTAACATCACTGAAGAGACATTAATTGTCGAAATCCGGATATGGTGTACAAAAAATGTTTGCACCTATGTTTGCGGTATACCATCTTTGCCGCAAGTTTATTCTTTTCTGTTTGGTATTAAATTTATAGTTAAGATCCATTTATTACACCTTGTGATCCGTTTATTTGGCAATCGCCAATGGCAGTCAGCAGGATTTAAGAACATTTGTTGTTCGACCTGTTAGTCAAATGCGTTTTGTTAAAATATACTTTTCACTGTTTTGGTCTTTTGGAAAATGTTGTTTGTGCTGTATTTAGACCCCTCTAACAAGAAATTTGTTTTGCATGCACACGTATAAAAATTGCGGTTTTTATCCAACGCAATCATAGGTTTGAACGTTGTTTTCAATTTAGACTTGTTTATATTTTTTCGTTTGGGCTTGTATTATATTTGCCTTCGGGTTATATGATCTGTTCATCCTATTTTGACTCCTCAAAATTCAAGAGTCTATCCTAAATTGAGGTAAATTATGTGGCCTTCCAATAACCGTTTCGATTCCTAACATCACTGAAGAGACATTAATTGTCGAAATCCGGATATGGTGTACAAAAAATCTTTGTACCTTTGTTTGCGGTATACCATCTTTGCCGCAAGTTTATTCTTTTCTGTTTGGTATTAAATTTATAGTTAAGATCCATTTATTACACCTTGTTATCCGTTTATTTGGCAATCGCCAATGGCAGTCAGCAGGATTTAAGAACATTTGTTGTTCGACCTGTTAGTCAAATGCGTTTTGTTAAAATATACTTTTTCACTGTTTTGGTCTTTTGGAAAATGTTGTTTGTGCTGTATTTAGACCCCTCTAACAAGAAATTTGTTTTGCATGCACACGTATAAAAATTGCGGTTTTTATCCAACGCAATCATAAGTTTGAACGTTGTTTTCAATTTAGACTTGTTTATATTTTTTCGTTTGGGCTTGTATTATATTTGCCTTCGGGTTTATATGATCTGTTCATCCTATTTTGACTCCTCAAAATTCAAGAGTCTATCCTAAATTGAGGTAAATTATGTGGCCTTCCAATAACCGTTTCGATTCCTAACATCACTGAAGAGACATTAATTGTCGAAATCCGGATATGGTGTACAAAAAATCTTTGCACCTTTGTTTGCGGTATACCATCTTTGCCGCAAGTTTATTCTTTTCTGTTTGGTATTAAATTTATAGTTAAGATCCATTTATTACACCTTGTGATCCGTTTATTTGGCAATCGCCAATGGCAGTCAGCAGGATTTAAGAACATTTGTTGTTCGACCTGTTAGTCAAATGCGTTTTGTTAAAATATACTTTTTCACTGTTTTGGTCTTTTGGAAAATGTTGTTTGTGCTGTATTTAGACCCCTCTAACAAGAAATTTGTTTTGCATGCACACGTATAAAAATTGCGGTTTTTATCCAACGCAATCATAGGTTTGAACGTTGTTTTCAATTTAGACTTGTTTATATATATGTATGTATATATACAAGTCTAAATTGAAAACTACGTTCAAACAAAATGATTGCGTTGGATAAAAACCGCAATTTTTATACGTGTGCATGTAAAACAAATTTCGTTGTAGAAGGGTCTAAATACAGCACAAACAACATTTTCCAAAACACCAAAAAAGTGAAAAAGTATATTTTAACAAAACGCATTTGACTAACAGGTCGAACAACTGATGTTCTTAAACCCTGCTGACTGCCATTGGCGATTGCCAAATAAATTGATCACAAGATGTAACAAAATGGATCTGAATATTAATTTAATACTTAACAGAAAACAATTAACTTGCGGCAAAGATGTTATACCACAAACATGAGGTGTCAAAACGTTTTTGTACACCAGATCCGGATTTCGACAATAAATGTCTCTTCAGTGATGTTAGGGAAGGCCATACAATTTACCTCAATTTAGGATAGACTCTAGAATTTAAAGAGTCAAAATAGGATGAACGGATCATAAAAACCGGAGGGAAAATATGATACAAGCCCAATCGAAAAAATATAAACAAGTCTAAAATATAAACAAGTCTAAATTGAAAACTACGTTCAAACAATATATATATATATGGCTCAATCATCTGGTAAAGTAGTGCGAGTAGGGCTAAACCTCTTGAGTACGGAAGAGAAAATGCTAAATGCATCTGACCAACTTTTAATGCTAACAAATCTCTTTTCTTTTCCAGATGTCAAGTCACCCTCTTATTCTGAACAGTTTAATGAAATCTAGTAGAGCAGGATGGTGGTCGACTAGGAAGTCTTGACATATCAATATATTCCATAGAATTATCTGTAGCTCTGACTTTGTTAGCTGATCTTTGTAATTTCTTCTGTCATTTGGTGACTGAAAGTTGCTGTCGCATGTCCACCATGGAAATTTGAAATCATCATTACAATAATAGCCCCTCCCAAGAAATCGTTTCTCCTTCTTCACGTATTGGGAAACAATATTAGCAACACGCGTACTTAGGTCCCTGGCCTTTACCTCTGTTGGGTCTAATTGGCAAACAGCTGCCGTGCTTTCCCCCTTGATGCCCCTAAGTAATGTTTTAAATCTGATGTTATCTTTATCAAATACAAAAATCATTGTAAGCTCACTTGGACTGCAGGTCCTTATGACCAATTGTTATCTCTTAGCTTCATCAAAAAGTGGAGCTCTCTCTCCTCTCTATTCTGTCATTTTAGATTTCTCCCTCTCTCTCTCAGTATGTTTATCTACAATTATATTCATTTTAGATTTCAACACTCGTCCTTGAGGGGACAAACAAAAACAACAGATCCTGGCCTTATGGATTAAGAATAGTTACTTAAGAATACGTAACAATACATTAAGATATCGATTAGTTGTAAAAATGTCTGCACTAAAAGAAATGGACAAATTTGAAGAAGATCTTCATTAATTGTAATCCCCAAGGGTGACTGGGGTATAGAAGTATGGTCACCATTGGTCTTCCTCCGACCGGCAGTAAAACCCTTGCTAAAGTGGGGCGTCCGTTTGGCTGTGCGGGATGTACAAATTTGCAGCCACGTCCGGTCAGAATGGGGACGTTAAATCCGATGCCTCGAGTAAAGAGAGTGCCACGCTCTTTGCACGTTAAGAACCCTTGCAACAACTCTTTGAGGGGTCCGTAGGTGACCTGTTGCAAGGTTAAATTTCTTTTCCTATCCAATATACCCTCATTTCCCGTGGCAGTCTAAATTTCTCCGACTTTAATCCCGTAATCTATTACAGATCCTACCTATTGTATTTATTGTGAACTTGTTCTCGTCCTGAATATGCATGAAATATTTGCCACTGGACGTTAAGCAACCAACAATCAATCAATCAATCATTAATTGTAATCATGGATGAAACTTTAAAAGAGGCGAATTTGCCGCCAGTTCCATTAGAAGTAAATAACGATTTTGTTTACAAAGCATTTAATATTTTGATTGATTGATTGTTGGTCGCTTAACGTCCAGTGGCAAATATTTCATTCATGTTCAGGACTAGAACAAGTTTACAATAAAAACAATAAGTAGGTCTTGTAATAGAGGCCAACTGGGATGATGGTCGGGGAAATTTGGACTGCCACTGGAAAATGAAGGTATATGGATAGGGACAGAAATTGTGCCTTGCAACAGGCAGACTACGGACCCCTCAAAAGAGTTTTTGCAAGGATTCTTAACGTGCAAAGAGCGTGGCACTCTCTTTACACGAGATATCGGATTTAACGTCCCCATTCTGACCGGACATGGCTGCAAACTTGATACATCCCGCACAGCCAAACGGACGACCCACTTTGGCAAGCGTTTTACTGCCGTTCGGAAGAAGACCAAGTGACCATATGTCTTTTCCCCAGTCACCCTTGGGGAAAAAGAAAAATCCTTAAGATCATCTTGGACAGTCTTTGAAAATGTAGCTTTACCAGCTTTGAATAACAAAAGATACCATTTAATAAGTGATGTCGAACGTAACGAAGGAAAGGAGAGGAAGGTGCTCTAAGGGAAACATTTTGTAATACCTAAATTTAGAACATCATCTGATTATGCTGATAGTATAAAATTAAAAGTTCGGAAAATCATTTGAAGTTTTTGCTATTACAGACGAGCAGTGAACAGTTGTTTGTTTACGAGAAATGAATTGTAAAAACTCTAAAACGGTTTTTAAAACTTTCGAAGAATATATTGCAAGATTATAATGATAATGATGATGATGATGATGATCTGCGACGTAAGACAACGTTGCATCAGGTGGAAATATTGAAAACCCTGTAAATATGAGATGCATTCAAAGAGGACAAGGAGTAGTAGGAGGTACTGAAATAAATCCAGGAAGACAACAGATTTTCAGTCATAAATGGAAAGGGGTCCTAAAATATTATTAATTTGGAGTGAATGGCAGAGAAAATTGTGGTTTTGAAAAGCCTAAGGTATCGAGAATGCTAATTATATTCCTATGTCAGAGGTATTGTATATTCATGACATCATTGTCCTACCTTTTAAGGCGGGTTATTTAGAAGTCATCAAGCCCCTTTCTATGGATCTTGTTAGCACAACTACGATATAAACTAAGGTTTGTTTATAATAACCTTAGAAACACATCTTTTTAAATTATGGATTAGTCATTTTTAGAGGTCTAAAAAAAAAATTTGAGTACCCAGAAAAAATGTCCCTACTCGAAAAATTGTGTTTACTTAGTCATGTTTTGAATTTTTGTTTTTTATTCATTATTCTGCTAATCTTGAGATCTTGAAAGGACAATGTTCAGATGAATGATAGTGAAGGTTGCACTGCTGATCTGATCTCTGGAAAGGACAATGGTCAGATGAATGATTGTGAAGGTGGAACTGCTGATCAGCCTTCCACCAATATCCAACAAATTGGTGGAACATCAACCAATTCACCATATAAGTCAACAACACGACTTCAACAAGTATCAACCAGAAAGGTTATCTTCTGATCACGTTCACTTCTCATCGAAATCGAGAGAGAGATCGAGAGTTCAGATCAGTAGCACATGGACTGCCGGAATAGAGTTAGAAGAAAGTTTTGATAGAGGTATATGCATTGTGGTTGATATCTTATAAAAGTAGGACAATTAAGATAATAAGTGTTATAGATTTTTTTTTTACACGATATCAAACTCTTCTTATCACATACTATCAAACTTGGTCAGCACCGCACAAGGAACATACATGTCATGTTTGGTTCCATTCCATTCAGTGGTTCTCTAGAAGAAGTTCAATATGTAAAATGTTAACGACGACGGACGCCAAGTGACGAGAATAGCTCAGCTGGCCCGAATATATTTGATATTAGGGACACAATTTCGCATACACCACATTAAACATTTAATCAACTTTCAACTAGGATAAAATTAGGTTAAAATCTGATGAACATGTTTGCCACCTGTCAGAATTGTTCTAAATGCTTTAGTTTTAGAGATATAAACCAAAAAACTGCTCTATTTTTTTACCATGTCGGCCATGTTGTTAGAAGGCGGGGGTCATCGGACTAATTTGTTTAACTATTAAAACCAAGTATGCTTAAATTTATCTCAGTAGTTTCAGAGAAGAAGATTTTTGTAAAAGTTCATTAACGACGACGACGGACTCCAAGTGATAAGAATAGCTCACTTGACCTTTCAGAGAACAAGCTTTTTGTAAAATATTACGAAAAATTGTTAAAAATTTACTATAAAGGGCAATGTCGACTAACAACTTTAACAAAATTATTCGGATCCCTTATTTGGCGAGAAAAAATCTGGTAAAGCATGCAGATGTCAAAAAAATTAATCCGGATGCAAATTCCCCCTATACCTTTAGTGTGAGGAAACAAAATTCGATTGATCGCGTCGAAAAACTTGACAATTTTGTTCTCGCCTTGGGCGAACAAAAATTGACTTATAAAAAAAAAATAAAATCCCCGCCCACCCCCTCCTTAAAGTTAAATAGTGTTACCCTCATTAGGGAATTAATATACAATCAAAATAATAAAGTATTTCTAATGAATGTATTTTAAATGAATTTGAACCATGACAAACCGATTTTAGACTATCTAAGAGAACAAGGACTCAAATCTGATATAACAGATCTCATTACAAGTCTCAATCTTTTAGAGGGAAAAGATAATCCAAATTACACAAATAAATCAAACCCTAAAAAATGTAATGTTTGTTTGAAGATGTTCACAGAAAAATGCAATTTGATTCGGCACATGGAAACACACAGGGATACGATGGAAGAATGTCGACAATGAAACAAGATAATTTAGACTTAGTACGATTCAACTCGTCACGTAGACTCCGTTCATAAAAAATTTTTTTTGAATGCAGTACATGTAACAAAAGTTTATGATCAAAGCCAGGACTGTCGTACCATAAAAGAGAGTATACAATAATTAATTTAATCTAATAGAAAAGTTACATAGAGCTCATTTTAAATAAAAGAGCATATAATAATCACCGGAGAAAAAGGATATTCACCGCGGGAAACTGTGCAAGCGGTTTATTTGTAGATTCCGGGAAATTCCCTATTTATATTATCCAATGAAAATTAATCTGCTATTTCTCACGAGACCTTATCGTCTGTTTACATCAACAACAAAAATGTCTGGTTTTGACACCGGCTTGTCTCAAAATGTACAGAAACCACGCTTTACAAGGGTTAACGACGAAAAATGTCAACAAATTTTAAGGGAAAAAGATTCGATCAACACTCAAAAGGCAACTAAAAGGTCAGTAAAGCTATTTACAAATTATCTAGAAGAGAAAGACATGAAGACTGACATAGAAAACTATCCTGTCAAAGAACTTGACAGCGTCCTATCAAAATTGTATGCAGAAGCACGGCATAAAAATGGGGACCGTACAAAATCACAATAATTTACCAAAGACATGTAAATCATGTGCAGATCATAACCCCTTGCGATGGCCAAAAGTTTCAAATGGAAATTCATTCATTGCAAAGTTTTAAAAGGTATGGATACATGTTAAACAGTAGTATATCAAGATGATATGGCAACTATTGATGACAACTCACAAATTGAAAGAAATGAAATGTGCATTGTACACCTTTGTTCTGGTCATATTACCAAGGGTGTAAGGAATAAAATTGAAGCTGCAAGTTCAGATGTTGATTTCAAAGTAGTTTTTTTTTTTATTTTGCTTTACGACAAATTTCCACAAAACTCAAGTTTGCGGTGGGTATTTGTAAAGCAATAAAATCAGTACTTACCAGTACCATACTCGACAACATTAAATGTAACGGAATCTCTAACGATGTTACGCGATATTAATAAAAGACCGTGATATTAAAAAAGAAACCGACAATTACCTAAATGATACCGAACAACTCCATATAGAAGAATCTAACGATTGAACGCAAATTTTGACTGCTGTAGCTATTATATCATAAAGAAACTTGGAAAAGAAAGGAAAAGACCAATGAAAATTCGTCTTACTGTTGCACACCTAATGAGATTCCTGAACCCAAATTTACAAATTGTTTGAAAAGTTATTTATTTACCACATTTACCAGATAAGCAGGCAATCACTAAATCTTCCGCGGCTGATATTTAAATATATGTTTTTTTTTTGCTTTTACAATCAGTTTCTATTTAGAAATTAATGTATTAAATGGGTGTGACATTTGTGCCTTTGTATATAACACCTTCTTTAATTGCACACAATGAAATAATATTAAAATTAGTTAAACCTATCCCGGACTGTCAGAAATTTAGTATCCGTGACTTTGAAGTCTATGAAATGACAACCAATATTTGAAAGTTGCGACACTTTAATCTTATTAATTAACTATGGCTATAAAATGGTTGTAGTCATAATTTAACTGTAACAACCTTTTCGACGTTTAAACAGTTTATTTACGACTGTTTCAGCGGTTTGCGTGTTGGAGCAGTTATTAAATAACTGTAACAACTTTCAAAATGTTGCAACAGTCGTATTACAACTGTGACAACATTTTCGGCGTTTAAACAGTTTAATTATGACTGTCACAAATTAAAAATAGTTGTCCTGAAATATTTGTGAGTTATTTCTAGCGTTGTTCCAGTCGATTGATGTTGAAGGCAAACACTTTAAAAGTTGTAACAGTTACAAAATAACTAAAACAGTGAAAGCTTACAACTGTTACAACTCACATAAACATTTACAGTCTTAGAACGACTGTTACTGGTCTGGACAGTTGTTATTTCGTCCAGTAGTGCAAACTGTTGAAGCGAGAGTGTGCGAAGAAGAAAATGGTTATGATGATGAAAACAGGAAAGTATCTAATGAAAAAGAACATCAAGAACAAGAAAAGAAAGATGACCAAATCCATGTTAAAAGAGGATTCTCTAAAAAGTTGTATGAGCTTTCCAAGAAGTATATGGAACTGAAACATCCTGATGTCATCCATTATCCTGTCAAGATGTTTTATGTATGCAATCAAGGGAAATGCAGGATTAAAAATTGATTTGAGAGAGGGTTAAAACAGAATAGTTCCCCATGTTTCAGGAGACCACTCTCTATGCACAGATATGGAATGGTGTACCTACAAAGATAACCCTGTAAATTTCAAGTAAGAAATCTTTTTATTGGACTTATGTGATTAATATAATGATAATTCTATTGATCATCAAAATTTTGCTTACTGATTGGATACTCTTGTAAATTAGACAGTATTATTTTTTTCAATGAACACTTTTTCTGACTGGAAGTACATGCTGAACACTATAACCATTCCACTGGTCACTAGAAACGTTCATAGACAACAATACAAAATCATCAGAGACACTTGTTTGAAAGATACTTGTATATAATGACACAATAACAAAATTATAATGAATTAACACTATTTTTTCTAAGTCCATTGTTGTATGGAAGTTGTCTCTATATGCACTCATATATTTGACAGAAAAGTCAATCATTTGCTTATTTGTTTTTTGAGTGCACTGACCTTGTCAAGAAACTCTAGAAAAATAGTGTTCAATGCTATGAATAACTCTTCAAAATTCCTTCAAACCTGAATGTGCATGAAATATTTGCGACTAGACATTAATCAATTAAGTTAGGAATATATAAAACTTTCCTCAACAGTTTTTAGCTCACCTGACTAAATGTCAGTATGGCTCAGCCATGTGTTTGCATCCTTCATCTTACAGTTCTTTCAATTTTGCATAAAAAATCTACTCTGAAACCCTTCACCAGAATATTTTCATTTAAGATCTGCATATTCTTCAAAACTGATGCACATTTTGTTACATTTAAATGAACAAAATGATTACAAGGGCAAAATATAAATTAAAAGTGTTAAATAAAAGTGTAAAAAGATGGACAAAAGCTGACAATGGGACACTTTCTTGATTATATACACTGAAATTGTATGTAAATATATAAAATAGTTTAAGAGCTATTGCTTTTTAGATTTTTTTTTAATTATGTTTTTATTTCTCAAACACTATTTTTTCAAATGACTAAGATCAAATAATAAATGGCAAAAATGATAATCAAAATAGATATACCGGTACAAATAGACAAATCACAAAAAATAGACACGTAAATGAAGTTAAAAAAACTCTCAATACCGAGAGACAGACATATCAATATAGTTTAGACAGTTATGATGAGGAGTATTTCTAGTTTAAAAGAAGCCGAGACAGTTTGTTCAATACATAAATCACCCTTTGCTTCAATTAAAGTAAATTCAAAAACATGAAAAATGATGATAGATAATGGTGCTTCAGTAAATATTTTAGATGATAAGACACACCGAAACATTGGTTCTCCAAAAATTAACAAAATGACACAAAATTTCTTAACCCGCGATTTTTCTGGTTTCCCTTTCCTACTGTCTACTGCCCGACTCTCGTATTTCTTCTAGTTTCTGCTTTGCTGATTATCGTAGCCGACAAGCAGCAGTCATCTTACTACTCCTCAGACAAGCAGCAGTCGTCCTACTACTCCTCAGACAAGCAGCAGTCGTCCTACTACTCCTCAGACAAGCAGCAGTCGTCCTACTACTCCTCAGACCAGCAGCAGTCGTCCTACTACTCCTCAGACCAGCAGCAGCCGTCCTACTACTCCCCAGACAAGCAGCAGTCGTCCTACTACTCCTCAGACAAGCAGCAGTCGTCCTACTACTCCTCAGACAAGCAGTAGTCATCCTACTACTCCTCAGACAAGCAGCAGTCATCCTTCTACTCCTCAGACAACCTATACAACAACATTTATAACATTATTGACAAATTACTATTGATTCCTTTGAAAAATGACCCATCAAAAGCTTAAACATGCGGAATCGTTAAAGCAATCAATCGTCAAAACCATGACTGAGGGGGCATTGCATTAATTGTCTATTGAATGTGCAATGCATACCAAATATCTTTTACAGTTTCCGTTAAACTTGATAAATCACAATTTATTTTTGGAATGAGGGGTGGGTGTGTGGGATGGGTTGATTATTAATCTTTAAATATTAATAAATAATCAAATTTTGCAGCATCTACAGATGCTGATCAATTCACTTATATCGACACTCGTCTGGATGACATATTGACCCTAATGAACCCAGTTTATTTCAAAAAGGTTGTTTTTCGATACCATACGGGTTTTTTTCTGGAGATAATCCAGATCGTCAGTTTGAAGCTGGGCAGCAAAGAGGTGGAAATTACAGCTGTCTCTGTGTAATGCATTCATAAAAATCATATTTATTTTGAAGCTTGCATAAAAATAAAATTTCTACATCTAGAAGAAATGCGGAGGTTGGTATTGGGAGGAGAGGTTTGGTTAAAAATTTAGAGTGGCAATTTTAATCCATTTGTTGAGTTAAAAAGGGCAAAGCTTATTTTATAGAACTGGAATGCAGGAATGTAAACACAGACAATATGGACAGAAGTACATTGAAAGATGAGTTAACAGAACTGATGCATGGTGTAACAAGACCTGCAGCATTACTTATGATAAATCCAGGAAACTCTTAACAAAAACCCTGAATTTGGAAACCTATGAAGTTTTACACAATAAACCTCAATATGATATATAAAATGTAGTTAAAAACATCATAGAAGAACTCCCTTCACACATTGAAAATAACGTACAAAATGATTTTGCAAAATTTGCTGCAAATAAAACAAAAACTGTTGGGGGAAAACACCAAGTAAAAGGCTCTGAGGCCCGTTGTATTATGAGTCAGCTGGCCAAATTCATCACAAATTTGAACGAGAAATGTAGCATCAGCAAAGAATTTGTTGATCTGTTTTTTCGCTGGTCGATATAACAAAAGCATACAGCCCTTTTAATACCAGGTTAACAAAACAACTGCTTCGGCTTTTAATTTTTTTTCTTCTTTTTGCCATGCTGTGCCGTCAAATTATTCCTAAGCTATGTGGACCGACATTTCTCGGGCCAGTTGATCAAAAAAAATTTTGGCCCTTCGTGCCAAGAACTTCTTTTTTCGTAAGTCGACCCCTGTATATTATGTATGATTTTGATAATTTCATAGTTCCTATACTATAAATGTTGTACAGTGTTGTGATTTCTAGCATGAATATATTATTATTATAAAAATTATCAAATATTTTGATCACTTCTAAAAAAAGAAAGAAATATAAAAGAAAAACCAATAGATAAAATTAAAATGTTTTAAATAGTGTCTCAAGTTTTAAAATTAGGGTTGACTCTTAGTTTGAAATTGTGAAGTATATTTGATTTAAATTTAGGTAGCCACATGTATGTATATTGTTGTATATATTTTTTATGATTTTGCTCATGAATGTATGACTTTTTTTATTTCAAGACTTAGCTATAAAGTCTTGTAAGTTTATCTTTTAAAAATAAATATAACAGATTTTAAATATGATATATCTTTTTATTTTCATTTTGATCAAAGGGAAATAACTACAATTATGTTTATTTAATTACAGTTCTTTAAAATTTTATAGTATTAACGTATTGTTTCTAAATATATTTATTGATTGTTGGTTGCTTAACGTCCAGTGGCAAATATTTCATGCATATTCAGGACGAGAACAAATTAACAATAAATACAATAGGTAGGTTCTGTAATAGGGGCGTCCGGGATTAAGGTCGGAGAAATTTAGACTGCCACGGAAATGAGGGTGTATTGGATAGGGACAGAAATTTAGCCTTGCAACAGGTCACCTACGGACCCCTCAAAGAGTTGTTGCAAGGGTTCTTCTTAACGTATAAAAAGCGAAGCACTCTCTTTAGACGAGGCATCGGATTTAACGTCCCCATTCTGACCGGACGTGGCTGCAAATTTGTACATCCCGCACAGCCAAACGGACGCCCAACTTTAGCAAGGGTTTTACTGCCGGTCGGAGGAAGACCAATGGTGACCATACTTCTATTCCCCAGTCACCCTTGGGGGTGTTTCTAAATATAATATAAATTAAGAACTTAAAAGTTCAATACGGTAGTCATTTTATTCTATATTTTTCTTTTTAACATATTTTTTGTGTACTATAAAATGTTGTGTGAAAATAAAATATGAATCAGTGTATTAGTAAGACAATAAATGGATTGTCTAAATTTTGGGAAACATTCTTAAGCTTTTATAAATTCAATAAAATATTTTTTTGATATTTCTAATTTTTGTTAATTGATTGCTTGATTGATTGTTGGTTGTTTAACGTCCAGTGGCAAATATTTCATGCATATTCAGGACGAGAACAAGTTCACAATAAATACAATAGGTAGGTTCTGTAATAGATTAAGGGATTAAGGTCGGAGAAATTTAGACTGCCACAGATAATGAGAGTATATTGGATAGGGACAGAAATTTAGTCTTGCAACAGGTCACCTACGGACCCCTCAAAGAGTTGTTGCAAGGGTTCTTAACGTGCAAAGAGCGTGGCACTCTCTTTACACGAGGCATCGGATTTAACGTCCCCATTCTGACCGGACGTGGCTGCAAATTTGTACATCCCGCACAGCCAAACGGACGCCCTACTTTGACGAGGGTTTTACCGCCGGTCGGAGGAAGACCAATGGTGACCATACTTCTATTCCCCAGTCAATTGTTAATTGAAATGTTAATTCTGTTTATTGTATAATACTGTGGTATTTTTTCCATAGATTCAGCTATGCAAATGATTTAAAAGTTTTATTAGTTGCTTTATACATATAATGTGTATTTTATGATTATTTGTATTCTTTCAAATAATCATAAAAGTACAAATTCTATCTCAAAACAATTAAGAAATTGAACTGTTTGAAATAACTTTAAAAATATTATTGAAATTACTATAAAATGTTACTTCAATGTCATTCAACTGTTGATATATATTGTTATGCTTAGAAAAGTGCCATGTAACTACTCTGAACAATAATAAAATAATGACATTTTACAATTGAAGTTTTTGTTTCATTCATATTTTCACCTAACATGGAAAAAATCATCTGTTCTGTATAAAAGTTTGTTGTTGGGTACGAGGTATAATTTTCCTAAACTGGACATGCATTGTCTCATTGAATAATAAATGATATGTGTCTTTGAATAAAGTTGGTTAGTTATGGATCCACTTTTTCAACATTTGTTTTCATTCCTTACACCTTTCAATAAAACATTCCTACAAGTTAATACAAAGAAGACTTGGTATGATTGCCAACCCTCCACAAGAGACCAAATGACACAAAAATAAACAACAATAGGTCACTGTACAGCCGTCAACAACAAGCAAAACCAATACCACTTAGTGAGCTATAAAGAGCCTCAAAATTCCAATGTAAAACAATTCAAATCATGTAGATTTTAACTTAACTGATCAATTATATCAATTCATAAACATTTAAAATAAATCCTAAATCAAATAATTCTGTGACTGGTATGATTAAATAATATTTGGTAATCAGTAACAGAATTATTTGATTTAGGATTTTTTTTAAATGTTTATGAATTGATATAAATGATCATCTAAGTGAAAATCTACATGATTTGAATTGGTCTCATGGTGTGCTTGCCAATGGGACAACTTTTCATCAAAGACCAAATGTCATAGATAGAAGCTTAGTAAAGAAAGCTTAATAACCTCAAGTTGACCAATGTTATACAATTTGGGCAAGGTATAAACAAAGGTAACAGACACAATAGTAATAAGCAAAACAATTGCAGTCTCCTGATTTTGGACAGGTATATCAAGTGTACATAAAAATGAGAATGGAAATGGGGAATGTGTCAAAGAGACATCAACCCGATCATAGAGCAGACAACATCAAAAGGCCACCTAGGGGTCTTTCAATTGTATTATCAAAATCAAACCCTTTTAAAATGCCTAACAGGACTTTACAGCACAAATAAAATGAGAGCAAGTAGATTTTTTCCTTCGTTTCATTTTCTGCAAAGGTAGCACCCCCCTTTCGCTTACTAAAATCTGTTTCATTTTAATTTGTCTTTTTTGGTAGAATTAGCCTTCCACATCCCATGAAACAATTTAAGACCTTAGCAGTGCCTTCCATTGCTATTAGTAGTAGTTTAACCTTTCACACTTGTAAAAAATGAGAGCTGACTCCATTTAGATATCTGTTCTACTAAAAGAAGAGACGGATTTCATTGAGCCAAAACTCCTTTGAAAAAATTCAAAGTAAAAAATATTAATAATATGACATATAATTGTAGTGTTATGTACTTCATTAATATGTCTTTGCAACAATCCTTTTTACACAAAAAAAAAATTATTTTGATGATTAGATAAAAAAAATTCTAAGGTTCACGTATTGTCTTTATTTTTTAAAAGCAACTTGTTAACCAGTATTAATAAGATAAATATAACACATTACTTCTTCCTCAGATGTCTGCCCTAAACGTTTTGAGCTTCAGTCGCCATCTTGTTACATTGTTTACTACATATAAACCTTCTCCTAGCCGGTTGAAATCATCTGTAGTAATGCTTTAATTTCCATGTAGAAATTGTATAAATGCACCTCGTTATATTATAAACGACAAATTTATTTGCCATTTACCTGTGTGACGTACAAAAAATAATTGACACTATTTGTTCAATGAATAGCTGAACATTCTTGTGTAGGGGTAAATTCAGTAAAAAATCTCCCATTGACTGTAATGCTAATCTATGTCTTGAATTAAATTTATACCTGATTTACCTTTAGAAATTAGAAAATTTCATATATCATTCATGAAAGTACAAATGTAGCCCTATCATTTGCAACAATAAAAACATAGGGTCATGCGGCATTTTTTGGCCTTCACATGGCCTTGTTTACAAACACTGTAGATTCGCACTTAATTCCTTCACTGACCCCCATTACTTTTCAACCCTGTAGTAAAAATATTTAGTACATTCAGCATTTATTTATTTTTTTTTTCAACTCTAGTTTTTATCCATCTATCAAAAAATATTTATTACAAACATTATCTACCAATCAGAAGAGCACATGACTTCAGTTTTATACAGAAAGCTCTCCCCCAAATGGGCGGTCCCTGATGACGTATATTTATTTACTGAATTTACCCCTATAAGGGACTTTTTAGTAGCTTTTCCCTCTTTTTTTGTAATAATCATGTAATGTATCCAATTTTCAAGTTCCAGTTTCAATACAACATTCATAAATGCTGAACTTGTAAAGATAGAGGAAAATTTATACTACAGCCCATACTGCGGCCAATGTATATTTGGTATATAAAGTTGCATATTGACTGTTTGTAAAAGAATGGTGTAAAATACTATGCTTAATAAATATGAATTGTTTTCTGTGTTTGCTTTGACTAGTATTGCAAGTACATCTAGAAACTAAAGTCTTGATGTACTCTTAGTTAAATTTTGCCTTATATGGAAGTGTTTGATTAAATACCCTGAAAAGACCACAAAAACACTTTTCAAAGGCTTTTTTAAGCAGTTTCATACAAAAAAAACCAACAATTATGTTTCATTTTACTAAATTTGTGTTTTAATTACTTGTAAAGTTCACAAAATGTCATTGACAATCACTCTGCAGAAATTCCTGTTACCCCAACATCAGGATGGTTTCTTTGCCAAAACTAGACAGACAAAACTGAAGTAGAAAAAAGTGCCAAATATGAAAAAATATGACTGGGTATGACCAAACTTTGCATTTGGAAGATTAAAGTAACAATTTAGAATATTTAAAAGCAATTATTTAACATAGTAATCCAATTACAAACATTTCAACACTAGTTTCATAGATGAAGGGCATGTAATCATAAAAAGTTATCTACAATTTTGTTTAAATAAAGAAACGCAATGCGTTATGTAAAAATAAATGAATATCTTCATGCGGTCAGATTATTCAAGTGTTAAAATATTTGAAAAGTGCTTATTTACAACTTGTTCTACAACTTAACATGGTGAAACACAGCTAAAAAAAATACACTGTCAAAGGGAGGTAATTCTGATTTTCCATATGATTTTACACATTATGAGAAGAAATATGTGCAAAATGTGTTGTAAAATGGGGGGAATATTTATGCCTTTCATTGATATCATAACTCTCAAGTGTAATTTCTATTGTTTCGTTCAATCTGGACACAAAAACTGATGTTTACCATATACCCCATGCTTCCTCTCACAGTACACTCAGTGCATCTTGGATAGCCGAGTTAAACATAGAAATTTGTGTAAAAAACAACTTCAAATGGTTCCAAAATGCTTCCATTGCATTAATATACACAGGAAACAAGTTTTGTGATTATTGTGTGGCCTTGGACAAGTACAGTGACAGAATGCATATTTTCCTATAGGGGTAAATTCAGTAAAAAATCTCCCATTGACTGTAATGCTAATCTATGTCTTGAATTAAATTTATACCTGATTTACCTTTAGAAATTAGAAAATTTCATATATCATTCATGAAAGTACAAATGTAGCCCTATCATTTGCAACAATAAAAACATAGGGTCATGCGGCATTTTTGGGCCTTCACATGGCCTTGTTTACAAACACTGTAGATTCGCACTTAATTCCTTCACTGACCCCCATTACTTTTCAACCCTGTAGTAAAAATATTTAGTACATTCAGCATTTATTTATTTTTTTTTTCAACTCTAGTTTTTATCCATCTATCAAAAAATATTTATTACAAACATTATCTACCAATCAGAAGAGCACATGACTTCAGTTTTATACAGAAAGCTCTCCCCCAAATGGGCGGTCCCTGATGACGTATATTTATTTACTGAATTTACCCCTGTAAGGCTTGTTATTACTAACCATGTGCCTGTCGGGGTAAGGATTCGGTCTCAGTACTTTAAATCGTAAAACTTAAAAGCACTGAATGAGGTTGTTAGATATGATTTGCCTTTTTAGCTCACCTGGCCCAAAGTGCCAAGTGAGCTTTTCTCATCACTTGTCGTCCGTCGTCGTCGTTAACTTTTTACATTTTGAACTTCTTCTAGAGAACTACTGAATGGAATGAAACCAAACATGGCATGAATGTTCCTTATGAGGTGCTGACCAAGTGTTGTTACTTTAAAGCCGATCCATCATCCAAGATGGCCGCCTTCGGGGGACTTAGTTTAACATAGGACCCTATGGGAAATACATACAAATGTCTTCTTTTAGAGAACCACTGAATGGAATGAAACCAAACATGATATGAATGTTCCTTATGAGGTTCTGACCAAGTGTTGTTATTTTGAAGCCGATCCATTATCCAAAATGGCCGCCTGCGGGGGACTTAGTTTAACATAGGACCCTATGGGAAATACATACAAATGTCTTCTTTTAAAGAACCACTGAATGGAATGAAACCAAACATGGCATGAATGTTCCTTATGAGGTTCTGACCAAGTGTTGTTACTTTAAATAATAGTTTTCAGTGACCAGAAAGAGTGCAGACAAGTATAAAACCATCAAAATAAGTTCAACTTAATTTAATTTAAAAAAAGATTCAGTCGAAATCGATTTACACGTGAACAATATGAAAAGATATGTACCCAGTAAATAAATTCAAGAAAAACCAAAAACGTGGTCTACCTTGCTTTTTTCGTTTTTGAACTAGTGCTCCAATAGGTAGATGTTTTCCTGTCCTGAAGCAAAGCTACATTTCTGATGGTAAATAGCATTTGCCGCAGGAAAGCATTGTCATTTACGGTACACATCGGCACAAACAAAGGGATCATTTCTCCACCGACTCAGTTTAGTGGCAATCACTAGAAGATTCCATTGGTTGTAAACTGGATAACAGGTGAACGAGGATAAGAAAGGTTAATAAAAGAGGGACGAAAGATACCAAAGGGACAGTTAAACTCATAAAATGGAAAATAACCTGCCTACGACATGGCAAAAAAAGAAAAAGACAAACAGAAAAATAACAGTACACAAAACACAACATAGAAAATTAAAGACTAAGCAACACGAACCCCACCAAAAACTGGGGGTTATCTTAATAAGTTTTTAGCACTAGCTGGTGTGGTGAATTTCAAAATGGTCCAATTCTGTTTTCAAGTTGATAACCTCTTTCTTTACTTGAGCAAATGAATTTTTCACTTTTGATATTTTACCCATTTTCTTCTAGGAATGTATTGTATGAATAATATCTGGATATTGATTGAGAAAAACTAAGCCCATTTATAAGTAATAAACGGATAAACAGGATTTTTTTCTTGAAACAAGTGTTGCAACTGAATTGTGTCTTCCTTGAATAAAAAGGTAAATAATTAAAAGAAATGCTGCATTGCTAAGAACAAAATATCTGATTAATTCGGACTCCTCTGCCTGGGTTTTGTTTAGGTTGACAAGCTATTTACAGAGGTTATTGTCTGTGTTTCCTCCTCATCCTTACTCTCTTTATTGGACGTGTCTTTCGCTAACTTTGACTTCAATCCAGCCATTTCAAATGAATCTGCAAAACCAAATATCAGTTACAAATTTGTATATACTTTTTTCCAAAGCAAATTTGGGATCCCGCCAACATGTTTAAAAGAGGGACGAAAGATCCAGAGAGACAGTCAAACTCACTTATCGAAAACAAACTGACAACGCCATGGGTAAAAATAAAAAGACAAACAGACAAATAATAGTACAGATGACACAAAATAGAAAACTAAAGACTAAATAACACGAACCCCACCAAAATTGGGGGTGATCTCGGGTGCTCCGGAAGGGTAAGCAGATCCTGCTCCACATGTGGCACCTGTCGTGTTTTTTATGTTATTACAAATCCGGTAAATAGTCCAAGTCTAATTCGGTAGGTCACATTCGTGAAAAGGGAAGGGTATTGTAGTTACGACATAAGGAACATATCCGATATCATCTGTGAAACGGTTATTCCATAACGGTCAACCAACTCGTGATGGCGTCCGTAAAATTAACGAAGGGATGATTTCAACTTCACCATTTGGAACTCTTGGTTTAATAGCTTCCTTGTGAGCAGCAATCCTCTATCAAGGAAATCATGATAGGAAATACAAGCCCGGGCATATCGTTTCAACTGGGAGATATATACTCCGTATGCAGACGCTGCTGGAATGTTGCTACATAGAAATGGAAAGTTCACAATTGGGAAGCTGAAATCATCTCTTTTGTCGTAAAGTTTTGATCCATAATGCTGTTACCCGACAGCTTAAATTAACATTAATCTCTGACCCCCAAGGGTGACTGGGGAATAGAGGTAAGGTCACCATTGGTCTTCCTCCGACCGGCAGTAAAACCCTTGCCAAAGTGGGGCGTCCGTTTGGCTGTGCGGGATGTACAAATTTGCAGCCACGTCCGGTCAGAATGGGAACGTTAAATCCGATGCCTCGTGTAAAGAGATTGCCACGCTCTTTGCACGTTAAGAACACTTGCAACAACTCTTTGAGGGGTCCGTAGGTGACCTGTTGCAAGGCTAAATTTCTGTCCCTATCCAATAAACCCTCATTTCCCGTGGCAGTCTAAATTTCTCCGACCTTAATCCCAAACACCCCTATTACAGAACCTACCTATTGTATTTATTGGGAACTTGTTCTCGTCCTGAATATGCATGAAATATTTGCCACTGGACGTTAAGCAACCAACAATCAATCAATCAATCAATCGTCCTAAATATGCATGAAATATTTGCCACTGGACGTTAAGCAACCAACAATCAATCAATCAAATTCTCTAAAAAATCGAGTCTATTATGTTTATGTACTCCAAATAAATCCCTTAGCGAAGAAAACGTAATATTCAATCCTACACGCACTTCTCCTTCCCATAATGCATCGAGCATTGGTTGCTTTCTGATAAAGTCAGAGTTGCTCAATATAAGTGCTTTGACTATTGAATTTTTTTTTCAGCATTTAGAAGTGTACATATCACAGCAACCTAGACCCTCCCTGTGTGGCAGTGAGTTAGTGGGTCTAAAACCTTTACAAATTCCTTCTTTAATGTTAATAAAACATTCAATTTAACCACTTAGAGTAATATATATCACCAGAATTAAGTTTGTTCTTTCTTTAATGCTATGTACTTTTCTTTTTCAAGGAACCACAGTTCTGTCTTTTTCTCTTAATACTGTACCCATTATACACTGTTCTCTATTTTGGCTATTCGAGGGGTCCATAGGTGGCCTGTTGCAAGGCAACATGTCTGTCTCTATCGAATTTACCCTCATTTTCCAGTGGCAGTCCAAATTTCCCCGACCATCATCCTGGATGGCCTCTTTTATTACTACTACCGATTGTATTTATTGTTAACTTGTTTTCTTCCTGAACATGCATGACATATTTGCCACTGGACGTGAAGCAACCAACAATCAATCAATATGTTCACTCTTATTTGAGCGTAGCTTAGAAACTTGTCTTGTGCTCAGAATACTGTGCTTATAAGTATTTTTTTTCTAATATGTTGCATGTACATTAAGTAGCGGGTTGAAATGATGTTTTACTCATTTTGGAATGAATAGGGTTATTTTACATTCCGCTCGGCCTTAATGTTAATGTTAGGATTATCAACTCTCAATATAAATATTTCCTTTAGTAATTTTCTTGGCTCTGAGCCAAATCCTTTTGATTGTACTCTTCTATAACACTGACACTGGTTTTGAACAAGGTTTTTCGGCAAACATGAAAACATCTCGCCAGTTTAAACATGCGTTTTCTTAAGGAAAGTGTAGTAGCATCCATAATAACAACTGGTGGTTCAGTTCCACACTTTGAACATGTAAATCCCTCATTAAAGGTTAACAACTGTTGGTTCAGGTCCACACTTTGAACATGTAAATCCCTCATTAAAGGTTACGTTTATTAGGTCTATGTAGAAATACCATGCCAATTAAAGTCGCTGGTATGAAAACTGTTTTTTCCACACCAAGTTGTCCATGCTCTCTGTACATTTGACAGCGAGCAACATATGATATGCACGTTTAAACCAAACTCTTCGATAATAGTTTTTTTTATAGCATTCTAAATGACAAATAGAAACAGCAATAATTAATTATACGGGTATCAAACTTAGAAGATATTACCACACTTGATTTTCACATAATTATGTTGATATAGATGCACTATGGATGTATAGCACTAAATAACATGCATATGCAATACTCAAACTATTCTTTTTAGAGACTGTTTTACTATTGATATTACATTACCAGATGTCGACTTTTCAAAACAGTGTTAATAATATTTTGTTGATTTTGTTTATCATATTACACTTTATAAAGGTTTTTCGGTCAACGGATCTACATAAACTCGTTTTGATTTATCTCCCCTTACTATTATTGGATTTATCATGTATTTAGTACTGAATACAGAAATGTTATTTATCTAATAAAGATTCTTTTCTCCAGTCTGTATCATCTACCTTGTATCGCACAGCTAAACCCGAATCGCATACCACGGATGGCACCCCTGATGGAACATCTCGAGATTGTTTCCGGAACTCCTCAGTTGTTGTCCGCTTGCAAATTATGCAATTACGTATTCATTACCGCATCTCTTTCAAATGAAAAACCCCCCAAGGGTGACTGGGGAATAGAAAAATGGTCACCATTGGTCTTCCTCCGACCGGCAGTAAAACCCTTGCTAAAGTGGGGTGTCCGTTCGGCTGTGCGGGATGTACAAATTTGCAGCCACGTCCGGTCAGAATGGGGACGTTAAATCCGATGCCTCGTGTAAAGAGAGTGCTACGCTCTTTGCACGTTAAGAACCCTTGCAACTACTCTTTGAGGGGTCCGTAGGTGACCTGTTGCAAGGCTAAATTTCTGTCCCTATCCAATATACCCTCATTTCCCGTGGCAGTCTAACTTTCTCCGACCTTAATCTCTAAATCTATTACAGACTCTACCTGTATTTATTGTGAACTTGTTCTCGTCCTGAATATGCATGAAATATTTGCCACTGGACGTTAAGCCACCAACAATCAATCAATCATTTGGAAGTCCTTCGAGACCAATGAGCATCTTGCTAGCTGCTATGGCCTTGTATTGCACTTGGCTTTTTCCACCCATTCTTTCTGAAATTCAATTAATTGCACATTCATATTAATGTCTTCAAATTTTTAATTGAGATTAGCATTTGTTGTTACTATTTTCCCTTCCACTCCCCCCCCCCCCCCCCCCCTGAATGTTTCCTACAGAATTAGACTTATCGCTGGGTTTGTACTAACATAAGCATCACGATGGATGCCATGTTGCAGGATTTGCTTTCCCTTCCTATGCACATGCAATCACTCCCAATATGTTTACTTAATCTTTAGTATTCTATGTAGTGTTTTTGTGTACTGTGTTTTGTCTGATTGTCTTTTTCTTTTTTAGCCATGGTGTTGTCGGTTTATTTAAGACTTGTAAGTTTGAAATATCCTTTTGTATCTTTTACTTCTCTCGATTTAAATTGATTTTTCATATAAAGTTTTATGAAACTTAATAAACCTGATTGGTGACAATATTATAAAAATGTTACATTAGTGAATAGACTGCAACATAGTATGGAGCCAACAAGTAAACATAATCTAAAGGATTTTAAAGTCTATGTTTTCTGCATTTAATTATGGAATTGTGCATAAAATCATTTTTATTTTATTTTTTTTTTGAAATCTACATGAGTGTGGTAATAAAGAAAATGGAAGGTAATTGTTTTTTGGATGCCAGTTCACAATTACCTTATATACATCGTTTAAATCGAGCTCGTTCAGCAAACGTTTTAATTTCTTGTGTATATCAGCGAGATGGATGATCAATAATGGTCTTGGGATGAAATATCTTAGATCATTAGTTTAAATGTTCCGTAATACAGGAGTCCAAAGGAAATATTCAAACGGAAAACCATTGGTTGACCTCTATATATTCTTGACACTTCATTGGTAAGAGGGATGTTGTAAGTGTTTTTGATAGAACTGACTTAAACTGGTGCTAAAATAAATTTTGCAATTGTCTTGTAGCAGTTCTGGAGTCCTCTTCATGTGGCGGGGTTTGTAATATGGAGCCTCTGTCTTCTTGATTGGTTAAGTTCCTATGAAGATGAAATTCTCGTTTGTTGTCAAAGCATAGATCACATGATTTACATTTGAATGACTGTTTGATATTTGTTGAACTGCTTTTGGTGGTGTTTGGATTAACGCTTTGCATTCTTTTCGTAAACCTTTAAAAGCCATTGGAACAAGTTCCTTTTGGATTGTGTTACCAAAAATAAACAGCATTAAATGATAATTGCTTTACTGATGCATTTTACGAGGGTCTGGATTCAGTTTCAATCAACTACTACATGTATTATATAAGCTTCAATCATCCACTACACTAGTCGCTATCTACTTCTAGTAGACTAGTATAATAAATGAAAATCGAAGAAAATAACATGTTAGGGTGTCAGACCATCAATTAAGAACGTATGTAAAAGTAAGCTTACTCTAACTTTATTTATTTTCATATTCTCATAGATATATATCTTCCTTGAATTTACTTGTATTTTTGAAAATTACTTATATTTGTACTGAAAATTAATTGCCAATTACAGATGGTATTAACATTACACATGGTCAGGAAACTAAAACTAGAAATGGTTCACTGTATTGTGATGGATAAGTCTGCAAACACCACATATAACAGAACACAAATTATGGCAACTGTAATATTAGCAGATTCTACACATATGTATGACATGGATTCTCTTGACATGATGATTTAAAATGGAGTTTTACAGATTTAGATTTTTTTCGATCTACATTATGATCGCATATTTATAAGACATAGATTTTTATTAACAACATTAACTGATACGAACCTTATCACATTACATATACATGTATCAACTTCTTGTTTTCATTTTGATTCTCAAAATAGAAGTCAATAATCAATCAAACAGTGGAGACATGTTATTTTCCTCATCTTTTTTTTTTATCATTGTATGCTATATTTTTAACAGTGTTATTGATATTGTTGCAGTTTAAAAAAAAATCAACCAAAATCCACAAATAATTTGCTTTTCTTTGCAGTGAATTTATAATAAACAAAATGACTCAAGTTTTCATAAGCAAACCTTTAGCGATTCCCCAAGAAATCAAGGCAAAATTAGAGGACATTAAGCTGAAAACGTCCACAACATTGTTTGTTTTTAGATGTGAAATATTTAAAAAAAAATCAGAACGTTTAAAAACATTAACCGTGGGTAACGTTGCACAAGGCTATCCCGACGTTCAGAGGGGAATATGAAGTTTTGTTCGTCGTCACATCAGGGATGGGCACGATTACTGACAAATGTAATCGATTAATAATCGATTACATGAAGGATTTTTGTGCAATCGATTAATAATCGATTACTCTGAATTGTGTATGTAATCGATTGCAATCGATTACTTTATCAAAAGTAATTACATTACTTTTCGATTATTATTAAATACATGTTATAAAATATTGAAGAAAGTTTAAACACAACTTATTTAGAGTGGTAATTTAGAACTTTACAAAAACAGTTTTTTAAAGCATTGTTTCCAAATCTTATGTTGACAGTTGTTTTCTAGATGAAAGCTCTTACAGAGGATCTAAACTATTTAAATATTCTTGAGTGAGCGATGATAAACATGAGAACATTCTTGAAATGAAATCGACAATTGTATCAATTGCTTCCTTATATTGTAGGTCATTTTATCCATAGTTTCCAAATTTTTGCTGTCATACTGACTTAATTTTGATATTTACTCTTATTCAACAGGATGGTATATTTGAATATAATGAGTATGAGAGGTTTCCTATGAAAAAAAAATATATAAAAAAGAAGAAGAGTTAATTTAACTAATTTTAAAAGATGGAAATTTATAATTTATAGTTACATGAATGAATTTATCCTTTTGTTTGGATAATCCCCCTAATTACAGGTTATACAATTGCCAATGGAGAACAATTTATAACCTTAGGGCAACAACATGTATTAAATCTCTCATTTAATTAAACATAATTGAAATCAAAACATAGTCTGTATCTCATTGATTAGAGGTCTTTGCTCATCTGATTAGTAATTATAAAAACAAGAAGGTTTTTGAGAATTCTTTGTTCTCTTTTCAAAATCATAAACAATTTACATTTTAGTGACACAATGGGATATATGTATCTATTACTGAACAAAAATTTCAATGCAATGGTTCATTGTAAAAATGTTTTGTGTTCTTTCCTAATTTTGATGTCATATAACACTATGACGAACCAACAGTTTATCTACTCTAAGGTAAAGTTCTAAATATAATTGAAAATTAAGCATTAAAAAATGTTATTACATATATAAAAGCATTCTTCTTTAGTATAGTACAGAACTTAACTTAGGACTACAAGTACATTTATGTATTTTCCTATTTTGAATCTATTTTCTTATTTTTAACATTTTTGTGTTTAATAAAAAATGTCTCAAATTATTGACAAGCATTGGAATTCATTTATTTCAAAAGCTGGAAATAAAGTAAAATTTGTTAGCCTAGGAGATTTGGTTTATCATAATGCAGCTTGAGACAACAGATCTAAATAAGGTATTTGATAAACTCTCAAGTAATATTGATGCATTCTATTTTATCAGTACTTTAAACTGATGAATACATGCAGTTGTCTATTTTCATTTAAACTAGGTTTTATTTCAAACTATATTACTAAAGTAATCGAAATGTAATCGGAAAGTAATCGATGATTACATCATAATTTTTGCTGTAATCGATTAAATTACGATTACATGTAATCGAAAATGTTGTCGATTACAGATTACTGTCGATTACTTGAAAAAATGTAATCAATTACAATCGATTACGATTACAGATTACGATTACACCATCCCTGCGTCACATGTGTTAATTTCAATCAAATATTGATTTCGCTAAAAAAATCAATTTGCAGTGGAATAATAAACAAAAACAAGGAAATTCAATATGTATGTTTTGTGACAGAATATCATAACTATAACCTTTAACTATGTTACACTTGAAATTGAAATCAATTAAAATTTAGTGTAATTATTTATGGAAAGTTTTATCAGGTTGTATGAGATAAACATTGTTTGGGTCAGTATATATGTACATAATAAAGAACTTGGTATAGTGTCCTAAATGTCGATCTTGACCATTTGTTGACTTAATTGACACTGCTTGTAAATTTGATTAGTTACAATGCTTTACAATTGTTATTTGATTTTTGGCTATGTGTATTTTGTTTTTTTTTTTAAAGTTATAAATGTTTAAAAGTCATTCATAGATATCATCTTGACCATCTATTTTAGATTAAATTTAATTATTAGCCTGGTATCTTTATTAACTATAAACTCGTCGTAATGTTCTATTGTACGTCCATTTAAACTTGTATCAGAATCATCAAAGCTAATTAAGAGTTCTGGACTAAGTGATTTGGGTTCTCTTCTATGTAGAGGTGAAAATGGAACAAAATGGTTGATAAATCCATCATGTCTTGTTGATGACCACATAAAAGCAGCTGAGACAGAACATATACCGTGCTGTTCTTTCAGTGGAAGAATCTGCCTATGGAGTACAGTTTGGGGAATAACATCAGTTTGTATGTCTGGATAAACTGACAGTAATTCACAGTTTAAAACCGATTACACTGCAAGGAGTTCCCAAATTCCCACCAATGAACCATTTTTACAGCATCACTTTTCTTCATAAAGTCTTCTCAATACATTTCGAGTGAGTCTATCTCCAGGTGTATATTGCTCTAAAAACATTATATATGCATTCAGTAGACAAGAGGCATCTTTGTTGGAGAAACTATTTCCCTGAAGCAGAGTTTCATTTTTCAAGTATAATTCTGCATCAATGCACATCTTAACAGTTATTCTAGTTCTCACTTCCATATAATGATCTTCATTTCCAAAAACTAGTGTGCTGATGCTACGAGGGAGAAAAATGCAATCCCCATGAACCACCACTGGCAAATAGTTCACACACTTTGTTCGCTGTACTCTTTTTTGGGAGAACAAATTCGATGCATCCTTGTCGACTACTAAACTATTTGACACAATGTTGATATCTTCATTTATCAATATTTTTATTTGTTTGAATTCTTCATTCAAATGTTTGCACAATGCTTGTTAGCTTTCATAGTCTTTACATCTTTGCAGCTCACGAAGCTTTAGACTAAAGTATTGTTTTCTGTCTAACACTGTCAGTTCATTTGTTTGTTGTTCTGCTGCCAGTTTATTTTTCTTGTGGACCAACTTTCTTATAAAGATTCTCAATCTTATCTTTTGCATTTTCTTTTTTTCATTGTTCTTAATTCTCTGCATAATTGGTGTTTTCCTCTTTGATTCTCGCCCCCAAGGGTGACTGGGGAATAGAAGTATGGTCACCATTGGTCTCCCTCCGACCGGCAGTAAAACCCGTGCTAAAGTGGGGCGTCCGTTTGGCTGTGCGGGATGTACAAATTTGCAGCCACGTCCGGTCAGAATGGGGACGTTAAATCCGATGCCTCGTGTAAAGAGAGTGCCACGCTCTTTGCACGTTAAGAACCCTTGCAACAACTCTTTGAGGGGTCCGTAGGTGACCTGTTGCAAGGCTAAATTTCTGTCCTTATCCAATATACCCTCATTTCCCGTGGCAGTCTAAATTTCTCCGACCTTAATCCCTTAATCTATTACAGAACCTACCTATTGTATTTATTGTGAACTTGTTCTCGTCCTGAATATGCATGAAATATTTGCCACTGGACGTTAAGCAACCAACAATCAATCAATCTTTGATTCTCTGACTTCATCTTTATTCTTTAAATATCAGTATAATAAGAATTGAGACATCTAGTATAGTCTCTGTCTAAACAGTATTCACAGAAACATGACACTGTTTTTTTTTAAGTTCACCTAGTATCTGAGGATTATATATTTATTTTCGCGCCCCTAGTATTATAAATTTCAGCTTTTTTTTTATTTAATTAAAATCAGGTCTGATTATTGTATCAGATGTATTTTTAAATCAGCCACTTTCTTTATTCATAATTATATTACATTTACAAGATTCATCCAATATTTATATATAATGTATTAGTTGAAACCTTACATTAACCTTTTTCTTTATTGATACTTATATTACATTTTATAATATTCGTCTACTTTTTTCTTGATTATTGTATGAGATGTAACCTCAATACGGTATTTTTAATCAGGACTATTTCTGCATAAATTGCGATAAGGCAATTATAGTCAAGGTGTAGTTTTATTTCAACTTGCTGTTCAACGCTTGTATAAGTGATTCTATTTTCAAATAGTTTGGTCTCGAGCATTACTGAATTTATTGGTCAATAGTTACATAGATGTGCTTGAGTTAACAATTGATATAAAGACCGTTTAAAAGTAACAAATTGAATAAGAATGGAAAATGGGGATATGTCAAAGAGACAACAACCCGACCAAAATGTACAAAACAACTCAAGGCATCTTAATGGGTCTGTGTGAGCCAATGCTCCGTGTTGAAGGCCGTACCTTGACCTTTAATGGTTTACTTTTAAAAATTGTTACTTGGATGGAGAGTTGTCTCATTGGCACTCATACCACATCTTCCTATATCTATCTTCCAACATGCGAGAAATCCCGCACCCAGGGAAGGTATTGAACATGCCCCGAAATCTTAATGTATACCTGTACTTTTATAAATTAAGAGTGAAGTAACAAGTTGGAAATTATTATTGTGATCACTTTATACAAACTATACATGTACTGTTGAAAATCTATAAATATTGAATATGTGAACACTATATATTGACGAGTTTATAAAATTGGGATTTGAATTTTGTAAACATTAGCAAAAAATGTCATATACCTACTCAAAAACAAAGGGTAATTATCGAGAGAGAGAGAGAGAGAGAGAAATTGCGACTTGAATACGAAATATTAAAGCTGTGGTTCAAATGTTTACTTTGCAAAAAAGGCGTTTCAAACGAATTTTTATACATAGACTTGTGATGGCAACTTTCTGGACTGTTCGTATTGATACTGCTTGTTCTAATGTATATTCACTAGGGTTTAAAGAAGTGCCCTCTTAAGGCGACCTCGTTATCGTCTAAGGGGCTACTTGTTGTCATGATCTGAAATAAGAATTCGTGATGTAGTTTGTTACTATTTTATGAATACTGGAAATAAAATGGTGTACTGTGCTAGTACTAGGTTATTAAACTAATGAGTAAATACAATGTAAAAGAGCTGTGTAATCTAGTTAAATTTATATTTAGATATTTTAAGCTTATAACCGAAATGTTAAAATAATGTTTATGTATTACTACAACACCTTATGCTATATTGTATTGTATGTATTATTGATGTTGGGGTACTTCAAATGTGTACCTATAGTTTATATAAACTTTGGTAATAAAGATATATTAATGATATTATCTACTTATCTACTAAATATAGATGGGTTATTTTTGGTTAAATTCTAATTCGTAAACTCAAACGAACATAAAATATTTATCAAATAACCACAAACTCTTACATGGGTGACGCAACTTGCAGAGACAAGAGCACATTTCAGTGTTTTCCATTCGGCATTTAAGCCGGGTGTGCCGACCACCTTCTTTTGAAAGCCGACCACCTTTCCATTTTAGGAGGTGGTCGGCTTTTTTTTCAAATTCCGGATTTTTTTCGGTTCCGAACCGTAAAAATTTGAATACTAATCGCGCCTCGCTGATTTGTTTTCATTGACAAAAATGGCGGATCGTCAAATTTCAATGTTTTCTATTATTATTCGGGGAATAGAAAAGCAGATGACGATGGTGATAAGGAAAACTTTAGGCAAAATAAGTCAACTAAAGCGGATAGTTGTATTGAAATTGTTAAAATTGAAAAAAAGTATCAAAACAACGGAAAAGGCACGCGAGCGATCGCGAAGGTAAACAGGTTGGGAACAATCCCCTAATGAGGGATATTCCTTAAATGAGTGGCAAGAGGTCGTCTTATTGTTGAAGAAAAGAAAAAAGAAAAACTAAGATTTTTTTAACTTAAAAGGGGGAAAACTCGTTATAAAATCGAATCAAATCAAATAGTTTATTATTCCAATCAGGGTCCCACAGGGGGCATTTACAATTACCAATAATTTATGATAGTATAACTATAAGCAACAAACATGAGACATTGTACAGTTATGTAATATTTGGAACAACTTTTCTAAAAGAGGGTCCCTTTTTTTTTAATGATAAAGCAGATACAAGTCCAGGATTATTACAAAATTCTTGGACATGTTTTGACCATATAATACCAAATAGATGTATAGTTCTTTGGAAAAAGTCTTTGAAAATGAAATAAATATGTGCTCATTTGTATCTCTTGAAAAGTATCCTTCATAAAAGGGATAGTCATTATATTGAGAGGTTGTTCCCAAGCTGAGAAATATGAACAGGACTTTAAATGGCTAATCGTCACAGAAGAAGGATGATACTGTTCTGTGTACCAAAAATACAGCACTAAAGCAAGGAATAGGACAGAAACTTGGCAGGAGGAGGTCATCCTGCAAAAGCCATCTGCTGTTCAATTCCTTTAAATGTGAATACAATACTAACCATTCTTTTTATGACAACACCCACAGTAAAAAAAACCCGGTTGGAAAAGTATAAAAAAAAATAATACGACCGGTTGCAACTGATTTTTTCAAAAGACCCACCTTACCTTAGTGAAAAATGGAGAACACTGCATTTTATTATAAATATGAGTATAATATTGTGGAACGTTCATATAAATACACAGGTATTAAGCAGCTTGTACATGTACTGGTTTCCCCATACTAGTGGTCTACAAATCTGAAAATAAATAATATAATTAATAATATTATTTATTTGGCAAAATGCTACTGTACACTTTGACTGCAATAGCTCGATTGACTTTAAACCACCTGAGCTCACTCGTGTATGAACTCAATATCCCAATCGAACCGACCTTACTATAATTAACCAAACACTAGTCAACTATAAACAAACAACATTTTTACATGTTCGATTTTTGTACAACTAAATACATCACTTGTTTATACATAATATTAAGACATGTATGAGATTTGTCTAGATCAAGGAGTTGATAATTGTTCAAAGATGTGAATGAAGAGACTTTCAATTCACATCCAAATTTTATTGGAAGGTTCTGGTTAATGCTGGCTTCCCACTTATTGTGGGCTTGCCAATTTTATAGTTACGTCAATACACAGCATAATTGTTTGAGTTGCTGTGTGAAGACTGTATATTTAGTAATGGTTTGGTCGCATTTTATTAAAATTTTGGATATAACACTTAGGCCGATACCTACATTTTCTGGATGAGTATAAAGTGTTCCACAAGTTGGACACATATTTGTATTTATCAACTGTTTCCTATAACATTATTTAGGGATCTGTAGAATAGAAAAGAAGGGATTTTATTGAAGCTGAATGAGATTAAATACAGCATATTGATTTAATAAATGGTTGATTATGAAAAGCCTAACTTAAAACATTTCCTGAAAAGAAGAAAACATACCATAGTCAGTTATATCACCATTTGGACAGAATCTTCAACATCAGGGAAAGCCAGAGAGTTTCTACCAATGACAATGTCATCAACATCACCAACATCAGGGACAGCCACAGAGTTTCCACCAATGACAATGTCATCAACATCACCAACATCAGGGACAGCCACAGAGTTTCGTCCAACGACAATGTCCTCAACATCACCAACATCAGGGACAGCCACAGAGTTTCTACCAACAATAATGTCCTCAACATCACCAACATCAGGGACAGCCACAGAGTTTCTACCAATGACAATGTCATCAACATCACGAACATCAGGGACAGCCACAGAGTTTCTACCAATGACAATGTCATCAACATCACCAACATCAGGGACAGCCACAGAGTTTCCACTAATGACAATGTCATCAACATCACCAACATCAGGGACAGCCACAGAGTTTCTACCAATGACAATGTCATCAACATCAGGGACAGCCACAGAGTTTCTACCAACGACAATGTCCTCAACATCACCAACATCAGGGACAGCCACAGAGTTTCTACCAACAATAATGTCCTCAACATCACCAACATCAGGGACAGCCACAGAGTTTCTACCAATGACAATGTCATCAACATCACCAACATCAGGGACAGCCACAGAGTTTCTACCAACGACAACTCCCAAGGGTGACTGGGGAATAGAAGTATGGTCACCATTGGTCTTCCTCCGACCGGCAGTAAAACCCGTGCTAAAGTGGGGCGTCCGTTTGGCTGTGCGGGATGTACAAATTTGCAGCCACGTCCGGTCAGAATGGGGACGTTAAATCCGATGCCTCGTGTAAAGAGAGTGCCACGCTCTTTGCACGTTAAGAACCCTTGCAACAACTCTTTGAGGGGTCCGTAGGTGACCTGTTGCAAGGCTAAATTTCTGTCCTTATCCAATATACCCTCATTTCCCGTGGCAGTCTAAATTTCTCCGACCTTAATCCCTTAATCTATTACAGAACCTACCTATTGTATTTATTGTGAACTTGTTCTCGTCCTGAATATGCATGAAATATTTGCCACTGGACGTTAAGCAACCAACAATCAATCAATCTTTGATTCTCTGACTTCATCTTTATTCTTTAAATATCAGTATAATAAGAATTGAGACATCTAGTATAGTCTCTGTCTAAACAGTATTCACAGAAACATGACACTGTTTTTTCTTAAGTTCACCTAGTATCTGAGGATTATATATTTATTTTCGCGCCCCTAGTATTATAAATTTCAGCTTTTTTTTTATTTAATTAAAATCAGGTCTGATTATTGTATCAGATGTATTTTTAAATCAGCCACTTTCTTTATTCATAATTATATTACATTTACAAGATTCATCCAATATTTATATATAATGTATTAGTTGAAACCTTACATTAACCTTTTTCTTTATTGATACTTATATTACATTTTATAATATTCGTCTACTTTTTTCTTGATTATTGTATGAGATGTAACCTCAATACGGTATTTTTAATCAGGACTATTTCTGCATAAATTGCGATAAGGCAATTATAGTCAAGGTGTAGTTTTATTTCAACTTGCTGTTCAACGCTTGTATAAGTGATTCTATTTTCAAATAGTTTGGTCTCGAGCATTACTGAATTTATTGGTCAATAGTTACATAGATGTGCTTGAGTTAACAATTGATATAAAGACCGTTTAAAAGTAACAAATTGAATAAGAATGGAAAATGGGGATATGTCAAAGAGACAACAACCCGACCAAAATGTACAAAACAACTCAAGGCATCTTAATGGGTCTGTGTGAGCCAATGCTCCGTGTTGAAGGCCGTACCTTGACCTTTAATGGTTTACTTTTAAAAATTGTTACTTGGATGGAGAGTTGTCTCATTGGCACTCATACCACATCTTCCTATATCTATCTTCCAACATGCGAGAAATCCCGCACCCAGGGAAGGTATTGAACATGCCCCGAAATCTTAATGTATACCTGTACTTTTATAAATTAAGAGTGAAGTAACAAGTTGGAAATTATTATTGTGATCACTTTATACAAACTATACATGTACTGTTGAAAATCTATAAATATTGAATATGTGAACACTATATATTGACGAGTTTATAAAATTGGGATTTGAATTTTGTAAACATTAGCAAAAAATGTCATATACCTACTCAAAAACAAAGGGTAATTATCGAGAGAGAGAGAGAGAGAAATTGCGACTTGAATACGAAATATTAAAGCTGTGGTTCAAATGTTTACTTTGCAAAAAAGGCGTTTCAAACGAATTTTTATACATAGACTTGTGATGGCAACTTTCTGGACTGTTCGTATTGATGCTGCTTGTTCTAATGTATATTCACTAGGGTTTAAAGAAGTGCCCTCTTAAGGCGACCTCGTTATCGTCTAAGGGGCTACTTGTTGTCATGATCTGAAATAAGAATTCGTGATGTAGTTTGTTACTATTTTATGAATACTGGAAATAAAATGGTGTACTGTGCTAGTACTAGGTTATTAAACTAATGAGTAAATACAATGTAAAAGAGCTGTGTAATCTAGTTAAATTTATATTTAGATATTTTAAGCTTATAACCGAAATGTTAAAATAATGTTTATGTATTACTACAACACCTTATGCTATATTGTATTGTATGTATTATTGATGTTGGGGTACTTCAAATGTGTACCTATAGTTTATATAAACTTTGGTAATAAAGATATATTAATGATATTATCTACTTATCTACTAAATATAGATGGGTTATTTTTGGTTAAATTCTAATTCGTAAACTCAAACGAACATAAAATATTTATCAAATAACCACAAACTCTTACATGGGTGACGCAACTTGCAGAGACAAGAGCACATTTCAGTGTTTTCCATTCGGCATTTAAGCCGGGTGTGCCGACCACCTTCTTTTGAAAGCCGACCACCTTTCCATTTTAGGAGGTGGTCGGCTTTTTTTTCAAATTCCGGATTTTTTTCGGTTCCGAACCGTAAAAATTTGAATACTAATCGCGCCTCGCTGATTTGTTTTCATTGACAAAAATGGCGGATCGTCAAATTTCAATGTTTTCTATTATTATTCGGGGAATAGAAAAGCAGATGACGATGGTGATAAGGAAAACTTTAGGCAAAATAAGTCAACTAAAGCGGATAGTTGTATTGAAATTGTTAAAATTGAAAAAAAGTATCAAAACAACGGAAAAGGCACGCGAGCGATCGCGAAGGTAAACAGGTTGGGAACAATCCCCTAATGAGGGATATTCCTTAAATGAGTGGCAAGAGGTCGTCTTATTGTTGAAGAAAAGAAAAAAGAAAAACTAAGATTTTTTTAACTTAAAAGGGGGAAAACTCGTTATAAAATCGAATCAAATCAAATAGTTTATTATTCCAATCAGGGTCCCACAGGGGGCATTTACAATTACCAATAATTTATGATAGTATAACTATAAGCAACAAACATGAGACATTGTACAGTTATGTAATATTTGGAACAACTTTTCTAAAAGAGGGTCCCTTTTTTTTTAATGATAAAGCAGATACAAGTCCAGGATTATTACAAAATTCTTGGACATGTTTTGACCATATAATACCAAATAGATGTATAGTTCTTTGGAAAAAGTCTTTGAAAATGAAATAAATATGTGCTCATTTGTATCTCTTGAAAAGTATCCTTCATAAAAGGGATAGTCATTATATTGAGAGGTTGTTCCCAAGCTGAGAAATATGAACAGGACTTTAAATGGCTAATCGTCACAGAAGAAGGATGATACTGTTCTGTGTACCAAAAATACAGCACTAAAGCAAGGAATAGGACAGAAACTTGGCAGGAGGAGGTCATCCTGCAAAAGCCATCTGCTGTTCAATTCCTTTAAATGTGAATACAATACTAACCATTCTTTTTATGACAACACCCACAGTAAAAAAAACCCGGTTGGAAAAGTATAAAAAAAAATAATACGACCGGTTGCAACTGATTTTTTCAAAAGACCCACCTTACCTTAGTGAAAAATGGAGAACACTGCATTTTATTATAAATATGAGTATAATATTGTGGAACGTTCATATAAATACACAGGTATTAAGCAGCTTGTACATGTACTGGTTTCCCCATACTAGTGGTCTACAAATCTGAAAATAAATAATATAATTAATAATATTATTTATTTGGCAAAATGCTACTGTACACTTTGACTGCAATAGCTCGATTGACTTTAAACCACCTGAGCTCACTCGTGTATGAACTCAATATCCCAATCGAACCGACCTTACTATAATTAACCAAACACTAGTCAACTATAAACAAACAACATTTTTACATGTTCGATTTTTGTACAACTAAATACATCACTTGTTTATACATAATATTAAGACATGTATGAGATTTGTCTAGATCAAGGAGTTGATAATTGTTCAAAGATGTGAATGAAGAGACTTTCAATTCACATCCAAATTTTATTGGAAGGTTCTGGTTAATGCTGGCTTCCCACTTATTGTGGGCTTGCCAATTTTATAGTTACGTCAATACACAGCATAATTGTTTGAGTTGCTGTGTGAAGACTGTATATTTAGTAATGGTTTGGTCGCATTTTATTAAAATTTTGGATATAACACTTAGGCCGATACCTACATTTTCTGGATGAGTATAAAGTGTTCCACAAGTTGGACACATATTTGTATTTATCAACTGTTTCCTATAACATTATTTAGGGATCTGTAGAATAGAAAAGAAGGGATTTTATTGAAGCTGAATGAGATTAAATACAGCATATTGATTTAATAAATGGTTGATTATGAAAAGCCTAACTTAAAACATTTCCTGAAAAGAAGAAAACATACCATAGTCAGTTATATCACCATTTGGACAGAATCTTCAACATCAGGGAAAGCCAGAGAGTTTCTACCAAAAAAATGTCATCAACATCACCAACATCAGGGACAGCCACAGAGTTTCCACCAATGACAATGTCATCAACATCACCAACATCAGGGACAGCCACAGAGTTTCGTCCAACGACAATGTCCTCAACATCACCAACATCAGGGACAGCCACAGAGTTTCTACCAACAATAATGTCCTCAACATCACCAACATCAGGGACAGCCACAGAGTTTCTACCAATGACAATGTCATCAACATCACGAACATCAGGGACAGCCACAGAGTTTCTACCAATGACAATGTCATCAACATCACCAACATCAGGGACAGCCACAGAGTTTCCACTAATGACAATGTCATCAACATCACCAACATCAGGGACAGCCACAGAGTTTCTACCAATGACAATGTCATCAACATCACCAACATCAGGGACAGCCACAGAGTTTCTACCAACGACAATGTCCTCAACATCACCAACATCAGGGACAGCCACAGAGTTTCTACCAACAATAATGTCCTCAACATCACCAACATCAGGGACAGCCACAGAGTTTCTACCAATGACAATGTCATCAACATCACCAACATCAGGGACAGCCACAGAGTTTCTACCAACGACAACTCCCAAGGGTGACTGGGGAATAGAAGTATGGTCACCATTGGTCTTCCTCCGACCGGCAGTAAAACCCGTGTTAAAGTGGGGCGTCCGTTTGGCTGTGCGGGATGTACAAATTTGCAGCCACGTCCGGTCAGAATGGGGACGTTAAATCCGATGCCTCGTGTAAAGAGAGTGCCACGCTCTTTGCACGTTAAGAACCCTTGCAACAACTCTTTGAGGGGTCCGTAGGTGACCTGTTGCAAGGCTAAATTTCTGTCCCTATCCAATATACCCTCATTTCCAGTGGCAGTCTAAATTTCTCCGACCTTAATCCCTTAATCTATTACAGAACCTACCTATTGTATTTATTGTGAACTTGTTCTCGTCCTGAATATGCATGAAATATTTGCCACTGGACGTTAAGCAACCAACAATCAATCAATCTTTGATTCTCTGACTTCATCTTTATTCTTTAAATATCAGTATAATAAGAATTGAGACATCTAGTATAGTCTCTGTCTAAACAGTATTCACAGAAACATGACACTGTTTTTTCTTAAGTTCACCTAGTATCTGAGGATTATATATTTATTTTCGCGCCCCTAGTATTATAAATTTCAGCTTTTTTTTTATTTAATTAAAATCAGGTCTGATTATTGTATCAGATGTATTTTCAAATCAGCCACTTTCTTTATTCATAATTATATTACATTTACAAGATTCATCCAATATTTATATATAATGTATTAGTTGAAACCTTACATTAACCTTTTTCTTTATTGATACTTATATTACATTTTATAATATTCGTCTACTTTTTTCTTGATTATTGTATGAGATGTAACCTCAATACGGTATTTTTAATCAGGACTATTTCTGCATAAATTGCGATAAGGCAATTATAGTCAAGGTGTAGTTTTATTTCAACTTGCTGTTCAACGCTTGTATAAGTGATTCTATTTTCAAATAGTTTGGTCTCGAGCATTACTGAATTTATTGGTCAATAGTTACATAGATGTGCTTGAGTTAACAATTGATATAAAGACCGTTTAAAAGTAACAAATTGAATAAGAATGGAAAATGGGGATATGTCAAAGAGACAACAAGCCGACCAAAATGTACAAAACAACTCAAGGCATCTTAATGGGTCTGTGTGAGCCAATGCTCCGTGTTGAAGGCCGTACCTTGACCTTTAATGGTTTACTTTTAAAAATTGTTACTTGGATGGAGAGTTGTCTCATTGGCACTCATACCACATCTTCCTATATCTATCTTCCAACATGCGAGAAATCCCGCACCCAGGGAAGGTATTGAACATGCCCCGAAATCTTAATGTATACCTGTACTTTTATAAATTAAGAGTGAAGTAACAAGTTGGAAATTATTATTGTGATCACTTTATACAAACTATACATGTACTGTTGATTGATTGATTGATTGTTGGTTGCTTAACGTCCAGTGGCAAATATTTCATGCATATTCAGGACGAGAACAAGTTCACAATAAATACAATAGGTAGGTTCTGTAATAGATTAAGGGATTAAGGTCGGAGAAATTTAGACTGCCACTGGAAATGAGGGTATATTGGATAGGGACAGAAATTTAGCCTTGCAACAGGTCACCTACGGACCCCTCAAAGAGTTGTTGCAAGGGTTCTTAACGTGCAAAGAACGTGGCACTTTCTTTACACGAGGCATCGGATTTAACGTCCCCATTCTGACCGGACGTGGCTGCAAATTTGTACATCCCGCACAGCCAAACGGACGCCCCACTTTAGCAAGGGTTTTACTGCCGGTCGGAGGAAGACCAATGGTGACCATACTTCTATTCCCCAGTCACCCTTGGGGGTTACATGTACTGTTGAAAATCTATAAATATTGAATATGTGAACACTATATATTGACGAGTTTATAAAATTGGGATTTGAATTTTGTAAACATTAGCAAAAAATGTCATATACCTACTCAAAAACAAAGGGTAATTATCGAGAGAGAGAGAGAGAGAGAGAGAGAGAGAGAAATTGCGACTTGAATACGAAATATTAAAGCTGTGGTTCAAATGTTTACTTTGCAAAAAAGGCGTTTCAAACGAATTTTTATACATAGACTTGTGATGGCAACTTTCTGGACTGTTCGTATTGATGCTGCTTGTTCTAATGTATATTCACTAGGGTTTAAAGAAGTGCCCTCTTAAGGCGACCTCGTTATCGTCTAAGGGGCTACTTGTTGTCATGATCTGAAATAAGAATTCGTGATGTAGTTTGTTACTATTTTATGAATACTGGAAATAAAATGGTGTACTGTGCTAGTACTAGGTTATTAAACTAATGAGTAAATACAATGTAAAAGAGCTGTGTAATCTAGTTAAATTTATATTTAGATATTTTAAGCTTATAACCGAAATGTTAAAATAATGTTTATGTATTACTACAACACCTTATGCTATATTGTATTGTATGTATTATTGATGTTGGGGTACTTCAAATGTGTACCTATAGTTTATATAAACTTTGGTAATAAAGATATATTAATGATATTATCTACTTATCTACTAAATATAGATGGGTTATTTTTGGTTAAATTCTAATTCGTAAACTCAAACGAACATAAAATATTTATCAAATAACCACAAACTCTTACATGGGTGACGCAACTTGCAGAGACAAGAGCACATTTCAGTGTTTTCCATTCGGCATTTAAGCCGGGTGTGCCGACCACCTTCTTTTGAAAGCCGACCACCTTTCCATTTTAGGAGGTGGTCGGCTTTTTTTTCAAATTCCGGATTTTTTTCGGTTCCGAACCGTAAAAATTTGAATACTAATCGCGCCTCGCTGATTTGTTTTCATTGACAAAAATGGCGGATCGTCAAATTTCAATGTTTTCTATTATTATTCGGGGAATAGAAAAGCAGATGACGATGGTGATAAGGAAAACTTTAGGCAAAATAAGTCAACTAAAGCGGATAGTTGTATTGAAATTGTTAAAATTGAAAAAAAGTATCAAAACAACGGAAAAGGCACGCGAGCGATCGCGAAGGTAAACAGGTTGGGAACAATCCCCTAATGAGGGATATTCCTTAAATGAGTGGCAAGAGGTCGTCTTATTGTTGAAGAAAAGAAAAAAGAAAAACTAAGATTTTTTTAACTTAAAAGGGGGAAAACTCGTTATAAAATCGAATCAAATCAAATAGTTTATTATTCCAATCAGGGTCCCACAGGGGGCATTTACAATTACCAATAATTTATGATAGTATAACTATAAGCAACAAACATGAGACATTGTACAGTTATGTAATATTTGGAACAACTTTTCTAAAAGAGGGTCCCTTTTTTTTTAATGATAAAGCAGATACAAGTCCAGGATTATTACAAAATTCTTGGACATGTTTTGACCATATAATACCAAATAGATGTATAGTTCTTTGGAAAAAGTCTTTGAAAATGAAATAAATATGTGCTCATTTGTATCTCTTGAAAAGTATCCTTCATAAAAGGGATAGTCATTATATTGAGAGGTTGTTCCCAAGCTGAGAAATATGAACAGGACTTTAAATGGCTAATCGTCACAGAAGAAGGATGATACTGTTCTGTGTACCAAAAATACAGCACTAAAGCAAGGAATAGGACAGAAACTTGGCAGGAGGAGGTCATCCTGCAAAAGCCATCTGCTGTTCAATTCCTTTAAATGTGAATACAATACTAACCATTCTTTTATGACAACACCCACAGTAAAAAAAACCCGGTTGGAAAAGTATAAAAAAAAATAATACGACCGGTTGCAACTGATTTTTTCAAAAGACCCACCTTACCTTAGTGAAAAATGGAGAACACTGCATTTTATTATAAATATGAGTATAATATTGTGGAACGTTCATATAAATACACAGGTATTAAGCAGCTTGTACATGTACTGGTTTCCCCATACTAGTGGTCTACAAATCTGAAAATAAATAATATAATTAATAATATTATTTATTTGGCAAAATGCTACTGTACACTTTGACTGCAATAGCTCGATTGACTTTAAACCACCTGAGCTCACTCGTGTATGAACTCAATATCCCAATCGAACCGACCTTACTATAATTAACCAAACACTAGTCAACTATAAACAAACAACATTTTTACATGTTCGATTTTTGTACAACTAAATACATCACTTGTTTATACATAATATTAAGACATGTATGAGATTTGTCTAGATCAAGGAGTTGATAATTGTTCAAAGATGTGAATGAAAAGACTTTCAATTCACATCCAAATTTTATTGGAAGGTTCTGGTTAATGCTGGCTTCCCACTTATTGTGGGCTTGCCAATTTTATAGTTACGTCAATACACAGCATAATTGTTTGAGTTGCTGTGTGAAGACTGTATATTTAGTAATGGTTTGGTCGCATTTTATTAAAATTTTGGATATAGCACTTAGGCCGATACCTACATTTTCTGGATGAGTATAAAGTGTTCCACAAGTTGGACACATATTTGTATTTATCAACTGTTTCCTATAACATTATTTAGGGATCTGTAGAATAGAAAAGAAGGGATTTTATTGAAGCTGAATGAGATTAAATACAGCATATTGATTTAATAAATGGTTGATTATGAAAAGCCTAACTTAAAACATTTCCTGAAAAGAAGAAAACATACCATAGTCAGTTATATCACCATTTGGACAGAATCTTCAACATCAGGGAAAGCCAGAGAGTTTCTACCAATGACAATGTCATCAACATCACCAACATCAGGGACAGCCACAGAGTTTCCACCAATGACAATGTCATCAACATCACCAACATCAGGGACAGCCACAGAGTTTCTACCAATGACAATGTCATCAACATCACGAACATCAGGGACAGCCACAGAGTTTCTACCAATGACAATGTCATCAACATCACCAACATCAGGGACAGCCACAGAGTTTCCACTAATGACAATGTCATCAACATCACCAACATCAGGGACAGCCACAGAGTTTCTACCAATGACAATGTCATCAACATCACCAACATCAGGGACAGCCACAGAGTTTCTACCAACGACAATGTCCTCAACATCACCAACATCAGGGACAGCCACAGAGTTTCTACCAACAATAATGTCCTAAACATCACCAACATCAGGGACAGCCACAGAGTTTCTACCAATGACAATGTCATCAACATCACCAACATCAGGGACAGCCACAGAGTTTCTACCAACGACAACCCCCAAGGGTGACTGGGGAATAGAAGTATGGTCACCATTGGTCTTCCTCCGACCGGCAGTAAAACCCGTGCTAAAGTGGGGCGTCCGTTTGGCTGTGCGGGATGTACAAATTTGCAGCCACGTCCGGTCAGAATGGGGACGTTAAATCCGATGCCTCGTGTAAAGAAAGTGCCACGTTCTTTGCACGTTAAGAACCCTTGCAACAACTCTTTGAGGGGTCCGTAGGTGACCTGTTGCAAGGCTAAATTTCTGTCCCTATCCAATATACCCTCATTTCCAGTGGCAGTCTAAATTTCTCCGACCTTAATCCCTTAATCTATTACAGAACCTACCTATTGTATTTATTGTGAACTTGTTCTCGTCCTGAATATGCATGAAATATTTGCCACTGGACGTTAAGCAACCAACAATCAATCAATCAATCTACCAACGACAATGTCCTCAACATCACCAACATCAGGGACAGCCACAGAGTTTCTACCAATGACAATGTCATCAACATCACCAACATCACGGACAGCCACAGAGTTTCTACCAACAATAATGTCCTCAACATCACCAACATCAGGGACAGCCACAGAGTTTCTACCAATGACAATGTCATCAACATCACGAACATCAGGGACAGCCACAGAGTTTCCACCAATGACAATGTCATCAACATCACCAACATCAGGGACAGCCACAGAGTTTCTACCAATGACAATGTCATCAACATCACCAACATCAGGGACAGCCACAGAGTTTCTACCAACGACAATGTCCTCAACATCACCAACATCAGGGACAGCCACAGAGTTTCTACCAACAATAATGTCCTCAACATCACCAACATCAGGGACAGCCACAGAGTTTCTACCAATGACAATGTCATCAACATCACCAACATCAGGGACAGCCACAGAGTTTCTACCAACGACAATGTCCTCAACATCACCAACATCAGGGACAGCCACAGAGTTTCTACCAATGACAATGTCATCAACATCACCAACATCAGGGACAGCCACAGAGTTTCTACCAACGACAATATCCTCAACATCACCAACATCAGGGACAGCCACAGAGTTTCTACCAATGACAATGTCATCAACATCACCAACATCAGGGACAGCCACAGACAAACTCCGAAACAGTGGTGACGTTGCTTCGCTAAACTATCATCACTGCAACCAGCACTTCGCATCTCTCGGGTCTCTTTCATAGAGGACTCTCTTCCGGGATTCAACAACGTAAACAATAGTCTGCCGCATATACAATAACATTTCTTAGATTGTGCTAATGGTAAAGAAAAACAATAACATAAAGCACTAATCGATTACATACAATTTAAAAAAAATATGTATGAAAATACATTAGAATAACAAATTTACACATGAGATATATTCCTGCCGTTGGACTAGCCTGAACCGTTGTTGTTGTGTTGTCAGTGACAGATTTTAAGTTCCTCCATAACTTACCTTATATAATATTTTATCCAATGCTATAAGAAAATTTCCTTCACAAAGGATAAAATATTACAGAAGAAAGGTTCCCAATGGAAATTTTGTTATATGCTAAAAGTTCTTTTGAATAAATATAATGGACAATGTGTTATATAATAAGAGTTCCAGGAATATTTGTTATATTATAAAAATTTCAGAAGAATTTGTTATATTATAAAAAGTTACAGGAATATTTGTTATATTTAAAAGTTCAAGGACTATTTGTTATATTATAAACGTTCCAGGCATATTCAGTTGCGGATCCAAAACTATTCATAAAGGGGGGGACCAGTCATGCTTCAGTGATTCCCTATATAATCAACCAAATTTTTCCCACGATAAGGGGGACCCGGGATTCCCAGTCCCCTCCCTGGATCTGCCTATGATATTGGAATATTGGCTATATATTATAAATGTTTCAGGAATAGTTATCATGGTTATTAGATAAATAAAGTTCTAGAAATATTTATTATATGATCAAAGTTATAGGAATATATACTACAATATCCAAGATTATTTCTAGCTACAAATATATGGAAGTAAATTTCCAATAACAAGAGTACAGGCATTTTCATCTGAAATTTGTGGCTAACTTCATTCTTGACTAAAGTATAAGCTAAACTTTCTTTATTGGTACAGACTAACCGACTATTTAGTTAAGTAATTCATAGTGGAGTAGCAGTAATAAAATATTAAAAATTTATATTCTTACCTTGTTTATAATAAGAGCCATCGTTTAAATATGTACGTGATAGGACGTACTGCTGGAATAGGTCACCTTTTCAAGCTTGGAAATATTTGAATAGGTCGGGAAAACTATCAGAACATACATGATAAGGTCAATAAAGTTCCAATAACTTTTTCATCTGTCATCTTTCTTGGTGGTCCCGGCTGTTTTTATTAACCAATTTTTTCTCTTTTGACACTTTGGTATTCCACTCTTACATTACACACCACATGGAACCCAAAAAATATGAGAAAATGTAACATTTTTACCTACGCAATTTATGAAAATGTACATTATTTTAAAATCTAAATTATATGAAAGGGGTGGGGTTACAGAACCCCAGCGGCACCCCTATCAAGAAAGAATTGAAGTGGCCCCCCGAGGGTTCCAGTGACCCTACCTACTCTTCGCTTTAGTCTGATTAATAGCCTACCCTAAAGATTTGTTTGTCACTGTTAAAGTCAGAATGTTGCTCCCATAGACTCAATGTAAAACAAAATCCCTACTTGCCTAAAAACGAGGATTGGTGACCTAGTACAAATTCTGAAAATTTGGTCAAATAATCTTTATGGAAATGAGACAAATTAATTATAATGACAGACAACATATTTTCACTTTCTTCTGACATTTATATGATATTTATTGAAGAATAAATAAACACACCATGATACGTACAATTAAAAACCAGTCCAAGAGAAGTCCGAGTCAAATGTTAGAAAATGTAAAGTAATAAAGTAAACAAAGTAAACATACGATAAAAGGCATGAATTAACAAAGGACTACTAGAAATGTACACCATGTCAGGTATATGAAATATCAACATAAAACCTCTGGGAATGAATATTCTATACCCTTTATTCCAGAAGGAAAAAAAATTGTAATAATACTAATATATCTGTTCCAGGAGCAATTATCTTACCATGATTTCAGGATATTTTTTCGTCTGGAACTTAATATACGAACACACTACTTTTTCATGACACAGTAAAATTTTAGTTTTATACAACCAGCAATATGAACAACTTGTAAGTCCTGTACTCCTAGGACCGTGCTATGGTGATCCTTTGTTTCAAAACACTAATTAAGGATATCACGTAGATAAATTTCAGTCAATCTCTATAAAGTTTAAGTTCCGATTTTTTGTATAATAGAATCACTTTTGCCCAAGAGGTGCAAGTTTGCATTTTCCCTTCAAGGTAAACAAAATATCATCTGCAAGGCAACATGGTACCTCACGTAAGGAACCAACAATAGACAAAAAGGTACTGTAAATACAAATATGTTAAACCCCCAAGGGTGACTGGGGAATAGAAGTATGGTCATCATTGGTCTTCCTCCGACCGGCAGTAAAACCCTTGCTTAAGTGGGGCGTCCGTTTGGCTGTGCGGGATGTACAAATTTGCAGCCACGTCCGGTCAGAATGGGGACGTTAAATCCGATGTCTCGTGTAGAGAGAGTGCCACGCTCTTTGCATGTAAAGAACCCTTGCAACAACTCTTTGAGGGGTCCGTAGGTGACCTGTTGCAAGGCTAAATTTCTGTCCCTATCCAATATACCCTCATTTCCCGTGGCAGTCTAAATTTCTCCGACCTTAATCCCGGACGCCCCTTTAACAGAACCTACCTATTGTATTTATTGTTAATTTGTAATTGTCCTGAATATGCATGAAATATTTGCCACTGGACGTTAAGCAACCAACAATCAATCAATCAATCATATATGTGAAAAAAATAACTATCACTGACTGGTTTATATATACTATAAATGCATGTTTATACTGTGGCTTATTGCTAAATGGCACTTTTAAGTCCTCTTATTTTTTTAATTATATGCATTCTATAATATTGTGTGTATAAAAATGTTCATATGATTTGGCTTTGATAGTTCATTTTGGTCTTTGCTGGTGTGACAAACTTATTGGCTGGCAGATCTGACACCTTTGCAAATCAGGATTAGATGGAGGCTAGAAACATAGACATGAACCAAAATTAAAACAAGTGAATCTGTGACATACTGCTCACTAATGATACCCCCGCTAAAAGAATGGGATAAACAGAAAGTTGTTTAAAAAGTGATGAATCTGAAAACGCATCGCATGGTATAAGCTCGCTCATATAAATCTTGAGACAAATATACAGAAATCCCTGTATTATTGTTCCTGAGAAAAATGCAACAAAAATTTTCAACTTGGCTATCATGTGTAAAATGATATAAGTGTTCGGTAAACAGGAAGTTGTTAAGTGATGAATCTGAAAAACGTATCACACAGTAAAGCTCACTCATTTAAACCTTGAAACCAAATTTCAGAAATCCTTGTAATGTAGTTCCTGAGAAAAATATGACGAAAAATATTTATGGGACGGAAGGACGGACGGAGGTAAAACAGTATACCCCCACTTTTTTAAAGAGGGGGCATAACAAATTTTAAATTGGGCTATCATGTGTAAAATGATGTAAGTGTTCAGTAAACAGGAAGTTGTAAAGTGATGAATCTAAAAACGCATCACACGGTAAAGCTCACTCATATAACCCTTGAAACCAAATTTCAGAAATCCTTGTAAAGTAGTTCATGAGAAAAATGCGACGAAAAATATTTATGGGACGGACGGACGGAGAGACAGAGGTAAAACAGTATACCCCACTTTTTCAAGAGGATAACAGGAGTCGCATCGGGTGCCACACGCGTGTTTCCTCTACATAAGACTCATCAGTGACACTCAGATCAAAATAGTTATAAAGCCAAACAAGTACAAAGTGGAAGAGCATTGAGGGTCCAAAAAGTTGTGCCAAATACGGCTAAGGTAATCTATTCCTGGGATAAGAACATCCTTAGTTTTTCGAAAAATTTTAAAGTTGAAACGCTCAACATATAAAATATGTCGTGTTAATTTAATCTCTTTCGCACTACGTTGAGATTTCCCAGAGTAAATGCTGAATTTTAAAATAAAACATTGAATCTGTTACATCAATAATATCTCGAAAAAAGTCCTATATTGACATTGTTAAAATTTAGTTACTTCAAAGTGGAGTGCGGGAGCATCACTTTGGCTTGTTTTATTCTATCCTGTGATTTGAATGGGGGAAAAACTTACAGATAAGGATTTGTCGAATGAACTGGCTGGATCATTTTAACAATTTGTTTGACAATGTGAGGGACGACGTCATTCATAGTACGGTCCAACTCGCCTGAAATCTGTTCACATCTTTCTTGCGTTTAATTTTACCTTTCTTGTGAGCTACGAAATCTTTTCTTTGTCAGACCAGCTCTGTAAATGAAATCACATCATCTGGACGAGAAGAAATATGTCTGCTCGCTTTATAAAAAAAGTTCAATGACTCTCAACTACCTTGCTAGTTTCTAACCCCATTGCAATAAATTTCATTCTGTTCAACGACTGTGTACCACGGAGATTTGCATTTGCGCCGATTTTTTTCTTTCATTAGCGCCGATTTTCTTTTTCATTTGCGCCGATTTTTTAAACAGGTAAATTATACAGGTGAATGTTATTTTTCATTAATCATCATAGACCTCTTTTGTTAGTCAGTTGAACAAATGTTATGAATTGTCAATCAATTGGGAAAGCCATTTACCAATGTCACTTAATTTGTCTTAATACTCTGTGCTCAGTCTAACAAACTGGATTTTCCTCCATCTGCGCCGGATGAAAACGACGTCAATATACATAACCTCGGCCACAACGGAAAATTGTTTTTGACGGCAGAGATCGCAATTTATTTTCAACATCACTTATAACACTGTTCATCTTTCGCTGGTAAGAGGGCGTAAATAAGAGGTACGTAGTTTCCATTTTTTACATCCGTGTAAAAATATAACTGATAAAAGTATTTCAGACAGCACTTAAAAGTACCATCTATAAATATTGAATACATTTCATTGCAAAGACATTCAAGGTTGAGATGAGTACAAAAGGTACACCTTTCTCGCGATCATTTGCATTGACCTTCCGATATGTATGGCCAGTATTTACTCACATATGTTTAACTGTAAATGCAATTAGTTGCAAATTTAAAATCGGCGCAAATGAAACAAAGAGCTGTCAGAATGACAGTAAACCGGATATATTAACATTTATTTGTCCTGTCATTTTCAATATGACAAGAACAAAACCCCCTAAATGGTAAAAGTTACAATCATCAATATCAAACATGACCTCCATTTTGTCATCAGTAACAACATTTTAAAATTTGAAAATCTTTGGTTGAATGGTTTATGAGTAAATGCAATGACGTGAATGGAAACGCCATTTCTCAATCTTTCAAGAACTATAACTCCTGAACAGGAAAAGTGAAAATCGCCATTATTGAACTTGACCTCCATTGTGTTGTCAGGAACAACAAATTAACATTTTCAAAGCTTTGGTTGAATGGTTCGTGAGTATATGCAAGTTAACTGGTCTTTTTCTGTGTTGAATTGCGAAAATACAGAAGATCCGACTATCAAACTTAATTTATCCATATGAAAATGGAAATCCACATACTAGTAGTTGGTATTAATTGGAGGTCTATATAGTTGAACACTTTGTTCTGTAGTTAGAGGACGACCATTTGATATTCGAGGGGGGGGGGGGGGTGGGGGGAATGGCAGGAGGATTTTGAAAATAAATAACTCAGCCTTGATAATCACAAAAATAAATGGTTTGTTCTGTGGTAGTTTGAAAATAAATAACCTGACTTACATTTTATTGAAAATAAATAACTCGGCAGGTCTATTCGAATGTAGTAGATGGCACCAGATTCTTCATAAAATTCATCTTTTTTCAACAAAAAAAACGAGAAACACTTCCAAAATCTTTTAATAATAAAAGTATAAATATTATTTAAATATACTTGAAATGTATGAAAATGGGTTTCATTTAACTTGAGGTATATTGTCTCATGAACACTTACCTCACTTTTATTACTGGGCAGTAACTACATTGAGGCAAATGGGCTCATGTAGGAAATTTCAAAACCAAAAGCTTGTCTTCATATCAAATTGTTTTTACGGAGAGCGTCTTGCAAGAAGCAAGTTATGTTCTCCTCGGACATGGCCCCTGTATTTTTGGGATCAATGTTTCTTATTTATTTGTCTTTAGTCCATTCTGTATTCTGTTAGTGTCGCATTCCTTCATGTATTTTGTAAGTTTTTTATTAACTTGATCATGAGTTAAAAAAAAGCAGCCACATACTTAACTATGAGAATTACATTTTTGCTTTATCCTACATTTTGGTCTTTTAATGTTGTCCTTAAAACTTAGTCTTACACTGAATCTACACATTTTGCTTTGAGACCAAAATATTGTCAAAAAATGATTAAACAAAACTTGCATTTTCAGATTAAGAAAGGGTCTGGAAAACACCCAGAAAGCATGATTTTGCATCATTTGTTCTTTGGCTTCTTGGGGCCTTAAGGGGCTCCAAAACCCTCCAAAAATTTTTGTTTGCGTCTGTGTATTGGTGCCTTGAAAAAATCGCTAGAAAGGTGCCTGTATGTAGCGGCTGATAAGCATTCACTCTCCAACATACGTTTGAAGACTTCAGAAAATGGCATTTATGAAGATATAATTGCAAAACATGAAAATGCCCTCCATGGGAACATTTCGATCTATGAGTTTAACTGTCCCTCTGGTATCTTTCGCCCTTCTTTTATAAGGTCAACCCAATACCTACATTTGTTGATACTGGGTTCATAATACTTGAAATCTTTCAAAAAGTCATTAAATAAAAGTTCACATTTGCAGCATATTACAACAACTATTTTCTCAAGTATAGACTCCGTCTGACTGTCTACAAGTGATTCCTTGAAGAGATGTAGATACATCACTTAGCTGTGTGGATGGTCCGAAAAACCGTGATATATCATTTTGACATCAAAGATCGATTTTCTTCACAACAGTTAAGCACCTCAACAAGGCGATTGAGGGTAAGGCAGCTAAATGAAGAACGGATAAACAAGTTGGCCTAAACATTATTAGGTTCAGTTGATTTGCATTGGTCTGGTATATTATCATTATATGTAATGGCTATAAATGTTTTGGAAAAAAATATTAATGGACAAGGGAATTAGGAATACGAAGTTTGTTTGAATAGATGGGATCCACAGATACAGAGGTTTTCTTCAAGCCATAAAGTTAAGTGGCCAGTAAGTTTATAGTCGGGTTCCATATCTGCAATTGGTAAAGAAAGAATCGCTCACAATTGGATGCAAGGGCCTTAAACTGATTATGAAAGAGTCAAACTTATCAAGGCCCAGTTTCCAACACTTTCATCTGAATTAGTGACCAGGTCAAATTTTACGCGAATTATTTTTTTTACTAGTTGAATTCGACCTGGTGAAAAGCAGCAAGAAAAGAAAATACATAGCAGAGGCAAGTATTTTTGAGGATTTGTCCACTTCTACTAGAGCGTTCATATTTTTATAATGCGGTGTTCTGCATGATAAAATGGTATCTACTTAGAAAAGATGTTTTCCTGTGTTAATAGAAATTAGAACTGAATTTTCTGAATATATGCTACTTTCAGAAATCAGTTCACTTAATAAATATGTTAATAATTCAAGAAAATACATGCTGGTCAATGCTTAATCATACAGTAAACATGGTTAACATGGTAAAGGCTTAACAATTGCAAGAAATATTTTCAATTTATATATAATGAGTTCTACTCGTGCTACTTGTGACTGCTATGTCAATATGCACATGTGCAAGTAATACTACATGTACTTTATATTTTATTCTTATTGTTTTAGATTTTAGAATTGGCAAAAGGGGAAGGTGATGAACCCCTCTACATGGTAAAATGCTTGAAGAGAGTAGAGGAAAATCTCTTTAATTGGCCAGAAATACCTGACATATGTAATGTAGCAGAAAGTAAGATTTTAAAGCAAATGGACCCTCCAGAAAAGGTACAAAAAAGGAAGTCCATAAAATGTTTTCCCAAACCTCAATGAAGAAACTTGTTGACTTCATCAGTTTGTATTAGTCTTTTGTACCGTTTTAGTTACATAGCTTTTTTTCTCAATGTTCAGCATATGTAAGCAGGGTCGAATTTAAGCTTTTTATCAACATTTTTTTTACTGGTCAGCCAGACCCATAGCTGACAAAATCTAGTCAGACAAAAATTTGTTTTGTCCTGTTCCAGTGTTAATTTCGACCCCTGTGTTTAGGTGATGTTGTTCATAGAAAAGTTTTATCCCAGGGTATTTTAATTTGCTGTATGAATGTAAAGTAGGTTTTATGTCATTTGCAATGATTTGAGATGTAGGATAGTTAAGTGGGAGTGTTGTTCATCATTTTTAGAGAAAGTTGAAATATGTTGCTATACAATCTCAGGGTCTTCATCATGTTTATATGATACCTTTGATAACTATTATATGCTGTATGAATATGAAAATTTTTTTTTATGTTATTATATTTTATTATCCATTTTTACAGTTATAAGTTCAAGTATTTTGTACTTAAGCAGAGGGTAGGTTAGTTTTTTTGACAGTTCAATTGTGAAAATATTTTCTATAAATGAAATTGAAATTAAATAACTTTGTTTTGATCATGTTGTTTCAAACAAGATATACAATTCATTAAATCCACCAATGTCATGCAGACCATGCTTTTCTTAAAATTTTATATAACTCTGTTGAGTTACTTTTCTGGTAAATGGTTTTGTCTGTCCTATCATGTAACAGGTTAGAAAATTTTAGCCAACAATACAGTCCATTGAAATTATTTTAATCTTGCTTATACCATGTATAGAGTCTTGGTTTATTTTAATGGTGCAATGACTGTAATGTGTTAGTTGTTTTGTAAACCTTTAAAGTTATATGGTTATATTTTGTTAATGAATAAGTGATGCTGTTTATAGAAGTTGTTAATGGATAAGTGAAGATGTTTATAGAAAAGTTTAATCTCAACTTCTTTTTACTTGCTGTATGAATGTAAAGTAGGTTTTATATCATTTGTTATGATGTTGATATTTCACTTTAACAGGTCTCTTTTTGAAACAAGTTTTGAAAATGTTACTTATACAATCTCCATGAAATCTAGGTTTTTATTTCGATGTTATTTTTTTATTGTAGTTATATGTATGACCATGATGAAGGTGCAAGTTATATTGTAAATGTTGTGTCTTCTACATACTTTTAAGATGTATATACTGTTATTTTTTACTAGACATGCTAGCTGACTGATGTTGTTAAAGAGAAAAGTTTAATATCACACTTAAACCTAAAAACTATGATAAAGGGACCAGTTATTGCACGTTGAAATAGGGAGCCGTTATTTACAGTAATTGTTTTGTAGCAAATGCAATATTTAATTAACATTATCTTGTTGAAACTTTAGTCATGATTTAAATATAAATTACAGGTTTTATTAAGAAAAGATTAAATACACTTTTTATATGAGGAAGCTACTTTTTTCTTGTTTAAGGAACTGGTTCCCTGTTTAAATAGTTATACTGTTTTATATTAATTAGATAAAAAGCTGTGAACATTTTAATGATAAAAATGTAATATCAAACTATTCACATTTACTATACGTCAATTAAGACTTTGATTTGAAGAACTAAAGGTTTATTATGTTGTTTATTTGAATGAATATTTAGTTACAGTATTTAGTCATTATTTGTGATAAAAGTTATCGCACCAAAATATGTGTTCAAGATTTAAGTATTTTATTTAACTATTGTGATTTTGAAAAGTATATCATTGATTATTAGGTCTTTCCACTTTTCCATGGAAAGACCTATTGGTTTTGTTCTGAGATTTTATTTTTTTCTTCCGCCACATTTTGTTCTTGCATAGTATTGTGGTTTCGCAAGATGTTGCTTAGATTTTTCGCATATGATATCGAACAGTTATTGCGCTTTTGAAATTGACCCTGTTAAACCGTACACTTAACGTTGTAAGAGTTGTCTCCCCGAACACTGTTTTTCTTGTGTCCACTACTCCTCCGCAACCGGAAAAGATTACGACAAATTTATTTTACCAAAGTGCTTGCTATTTCTTCAAGATGATGAGTCGGTTTGCACCAAAGTACTCCGGAGTATCCATATGAGTTATTTCCCCTTTTGCATTTGATATAAGTGATATGCATATAAACTCATAAACAGTAAGCCGTATAAACCTAGAGTCGCTTTATTGAAGGTCCTTGGGTCCCAACTTAGAAAATAAGGTCAAGGTCATGTTCTAAATTTTGACATTCACTTTAAACTGCTTTTACTCAGAAAAAAGTTAGGGGTAAAATTTTAAAAAATTTGAGCAAAATGTTAGTCACGACATTATTTAAGTCGAGAGTATTTGTCGAAATGATCCGCGTAGTATTTTGGGGGGTTTTCATGCCACTGAAATGGAAAAATGAACAAATTAACTAATTATAGCTTCAAATTTTACAGCTCTCATGATGCGTACATGCAATTTATCTTTGTAAATCATCCAATGCCCACAACTACCCATCTAGCCCCCTCCCCCCTTTTTTTATGAATCCCATTTCTATTTTATTATAAAAATGCTAATCCTTCTTTTTTTTATAAATACATTTCTTTCTGAAATACAAATCTATTCCTGCAAAATAAAATCTGCTCCAAATCATGTACATGTATTTCTGAAAATTAATCGATATACGTTTTGTTAAAGTTCTATAAGGCCAGCATTATTTTTGAGTGCATGCAATGAATGAGTCGACCAGTGGTCAGCGCTCGGACAATAGTTTACCGGTAAAATAAATGGAGAAAATATATTTTCCGTTAGCAGTATAAATCACGTGCAGTCCGCTTGACGTTCCAATCTGGATTGAGAAATTTGAAATCAATGGCGTAGAAATCCCTCAAAAGTTCGTAAATAGTAGTAAAATCCTAGAATCAAATTTCTAAGCATGCATTAAAAAACAAATCTGTGTTCCCGAAAATATATGTACGAAAAAAGCATGCATGATCCGACATCAATGACCTGTAAATGAAAGAAAATTTAAATCCGTTAGCTGACAATCTTTATACACAGGTCTGGTCTTGACGACAATCCCTCTGTGCATATCGATCAGCTTGGTGACGTCACAATCACACCATCCATCCGGTGGAGCGCGTGCTACCTAAAATAAAATAGGGGTTTTCCCCTTTTCGAAAAGAATTAAAAAGTGCATGTACAGGGTTAAATACAAAAGATCCATGCAGGTTAGGTCCGATGTCCTTTAATTATAAAATTGAACACACAATAAGTAAATAAGACACAAGTACTGGGAAGCCTAATAAAAAAAGAGAACATTTATAAAGGAAAATGCAAAGATACTTTTTGTAAGTGTGTTTAAATCCTTGCATGTTCCTACAAATGTCATAATTTGAATATAAAAAAAAATGTTGCAAGGACCCATTTTCGCAGTTCCTAGAGCCTAGGTCCCAAGTGTTTAAACACGGTAACTAGGCTCTCAATTCCTTTTTCGCGTATTTATTCAGCCTAGGTCCTAAGTGTGTAAACACGGGAACTAGGCTCTCATTTCCTTTTTCGCGTATTCCTTAAGCCTAGGTCCCAAGTGTTTAGACACGGGAACTAGGCTCTCAATTCCTTAAGCCTAGGTCCCAAGTGTTTAAACACGGGAACTAAGCTCTCAATTCCTTTTTCGCGTATTCCTTAAGCCTAGGTCCCAAGTGTTTAGACACGGGAACTAGGCTCTCAATTCCTTAAGCCTAGGTCCCAAGTGTTTAAACACGGGAACTAGGCTCAATTCTTTTTTCGCGTATTCCTTAAGCCTAGGTCCCAAGTGTTTAGACACGGGAACTAGGCTCTCAATTCCTTAAGCCTAGGTCCCAAGTGTTTTAACACGGGAACTAAGCTCTCAATTCCTTTTTCGCGAATTCCTTAAGCCTAGGTCCCAAGTGTTTAGACACGGCCAATTGGCTCTCAATTACTTTTTCGCGTATTCCTTAAGCTTAGGTCCCAAGTGTTTTAACACGGCCACTAAGCTCTCAATTCCTTTTTCGCGTATTCCTTAAGCCTAGGTCCCAAGTGTTTAAACACGGGAACTAAGCTCTCAATTCCTTTTTCGGGTATTCCTTAAGCCTAGGTCCCAAGTGTTTAAACACGGCCACTAGGCTCTCAATTCCTTTTTCGCGTATTCCTAGAGGCTAGGTCTCATGTGTTTAAACACGGGCACTAGACTCTCAATTCCCTTTTCGCGTTGTCTTAGTGGCTCGGCCCCATGTGTTTAACCAACCAACCTACCTACCTACCAACCAACCATAAAATGCATGTTTCGGTCCTTTGTGTTTAATACGGGTCCAAGATCTCATTCGTGTTTCCTTGTTTCAAGCGACCCTATCTCACGTGTGTAATAAGTCAATCAATCAATCAATCAATCAATCAATCATGTTTCGGAGGAGAAAGACCGTTAACAATTGTTTTTAAAACAATTGATTTATATTTTGAATTTATAATTGTCCATTTTAACACTGATTTTATGTGCGCATCCAGAGTAAAGTATTTGAACTTATAAAAGTTTTACTTATACATTTCAGCCAGCAACCAAAGACCTAGAGTCGTTTCTGTTGTTCGGTTTAACAATAAGTAAAAGAAAGAACTACAAGTACCCCCGTACTGTACAAAACACCAAAATTTACAGTACAAAAAGTGGTGGAGCGATCCAAAAATCCCGGAGACAGAAATTTAACTGTTATGAGAACAAGAGCAACAGCAACAACAAGAAGCCCAAATAGCAACATGCCTGCAGGTGGAACACCAGTTAATTCGAATAGAAATCTAGCCTCAACGTCAACAAACACAACATCGTCTTCTATATTGCCGCCATCAGGACTACCGCCAGCCCCACCATTACCGTCTGAAACCACGTCAACCAGTGTAATCCAACCCACAGCACAACCAACAACAGTGATGTCAGTTGTATCCCAGAATCCAAACTCAACACCAGTAAGTCGGTTTAACATTAATCATCAAAACAAACCACACATCCATCCGATCAAGCCTTTTGATGGAAATAGTTCAGTGGTTCAAATCTTTCATGATATACATGAATATCATGAATTGTTCAGAACAAACAATTGTAGACATTTCCACACTTTTTAGCAGACAAGGCACAGCAATGGTTCCTAAGCCTTAATGAACAAGTAGTCACCCTAAATAGACTGCAAGAACTTTTGTACACAAGATTCAAGCCATTACCTCTAACGGTTGAAATGCTTCAAGTTGAACAAGAAAAGTCAGAAAGTGTTGACGATTATATACACCGTGTAATGAAAATGTGTGCAGATGCAAACCTGCAGGAGATCCAACTAATGACAAAAGCCATGAGAGGTCCGAGAGCTGCTATTGCTAGGATTGTCATGCCTCAAAGTCCAACCAACATAGAAGATCTAAGGGTAAAAGCGAATTTGGCAGAAACTACCCTACGTGTAACAAGCAAGGAACAAGACAGTGATTGTCATGCCTCAGTGAGTTACATCACACAACACCTAGACTCAAAATTGGAACAAATCAGACTTGAAAATGATGCAGTCATAGCCGCTGTTTCTGGAAATTCATACCAAAATAATGGACAACAAAATAATAGTCAACAACAACAAAGGCCATACCAACAGCAACAGAGGTCTAATTATCAACAACAAAATTCCTACCAACAACAGCAGTAGAAACAGTACACCACAATTGCTTACACCATATAATGTCATGTTTTATTATGTATATATATATATCGATGGGTTACTGCCAAAATGTCTTATCTGAAAATTTTTCAAATTTCAGTTTTTGTGTTTAATATGTAAATAAGTATGCGATAAATCATATCTGTAATTATCAGACCAATACGATAAGGTTTGTATTTTTTATTGACCAGAACTAAAAAGTCTTATCAAATATACCACAAAATGTCAACTGCCAAATAGTCACACATTCAGCTAAATTGAACTTGCATTACTTTATGATTTTTGTATATTGTTATTTTATCAGCAAGAACATCTTATCTGGATATATTTTTTTTTCTTTCATACGGGAATTTAAATGAATTCTACAATTCATGCCAATATACATTATATAGAGATACCTGGTTTTGGCACTGCAAAATATTTTATTTATATTTAGATTATGTAAGCCATAACCACACATCTTTAGATAATATGTTGCAGATGTTAAAATAAATTATGATCTGTAGAGACAGGAAACAGTTAACAAAGTTAAGATTTTCTGGTTATCAGGTAGTTTTATAAAGAATTCTTTAGCTGCAGGGTGTGTGTGTTATCCAGAAAACATTTGTAAAAAGAAATTATAGAAAATCTGAACTTGGAACATAGAAAAGGTATGTATGTACTAATTATTAGTTTCAAATATTTTAAATTTCTTTTATCAGTTATTATAATTAAGAACAACATGTATTGCATGATTATATATTTTTAAACATCATGAAGTGAAAGAAATTAAAATTCATTAAGTTATCTGCATTTAATCTAAAAATTAATATTTAAAAATAAAGATTTAAATGTTATGAATTTCTTTTTAATTTCAATTTTTTTTTCAGCAAACTGCAAGGATGTATGAATAAAATTAAACAAAGTGGAATACACCCGACAAAAGGTAAGTTTGATAATGTATAATCTGTAAAAAATATCTAGAATAAAGCTCCCCAAACCTTAGCACAGCAGTTTATATACTGTTATGTAATATTTAGTGTACATGTATAGGGTATAGGGACCATATTTATCTGTGCCTGCAATTCTCAAATTATGACGCACCCAAAAACCCTACCCCGAAGACATAATTTGTTTGCCGTTTCAGGGTGAATAGAAACCTCTTGTCTGAATTATAAATATGGTTTTATGTACAATCATCTTGCACAGATGCACATCTTAATGTTTTGTGAGAACGTCTTGCAAAAAATATAAAAAAAGTAAAAGGTTAAAATATCTCGTTGGAGAAACAGAACTATGTATATGCCACAGGAGGGTATAACAAACTTTTAAAGACTCTAATCTAGACAATGTTTACACATTAATTGCAGTATATACAGGTTGCTATTTGGTTATCATTAAATGTTGAATTCTTACAATATAAAAAAGACACAAAATTATGATATTAAATACATTCTATCAGCATTTTAATTAAGTAAATTTGTATGTATTGGCAAATTTCATTTTATTTATTTAAAATATTTGTTTTTAATTCATTTTAGACTTTCGACATGTCTGAATTGAATTGGTCATCTGATGATGAATGGACAACTACATCCTTAGTGTTATTAGCAACTGCAATTGATGAAAATAACAGTTGATTAAAATCTTTAGCAACAAGTCTTTCTGGTAAAAGATGTGAAAACCATTCCTTAAATAGGGAGCTTAATATTTATTAAAACTTTAACAGATTGAAATAAAATAATACATATCTTAAAATTTGCTTTTTATTATGTACATTCTTGTGGTGAGAGTCTCAGAAAATAGAGTATTTCGAGCATTGAAATTAGTGAAGCGTTGCAAACTTTATATACATGTAGAGCAACATGGAACTGATAGATATGCAACCATTTGCAAGATACATATTAAAGTATTAACATTAAACATTAAAATTTTATTCTTTTATCACCAAAAGTTCTATATATTTTTTTTTATATTTACCATCATGCATAATCGTCAATAAAAACATAATTGAAAAATGTATTGATATATTTCAGGTCAGAATAAGGCGACGTGCAATGACGTAATCTTTTAATTCATGTTCCATCTTGAATACTAGTTCAACAATTTCAGATGTTGACAAAGAAAAGCTGACAATTGTTTTGGAGAACAATGACTATATGTTATCAGAAGAGAGCGAGGAAGTCAGTTGTTCCGACTCTGATGACGATTCAAAAAAAAATTCAATTTGTTAAAAGGAAACTTATGTGGAGGTCCGATTATTTGAACAAAAAAAGTTCAAGGAAAAAACAGAGTAGTAGGAAGGGAGGTGCATCTCTTGAGACCAAGAGCTGCAACAAAAGGGATCAGTGACAGAGAGGAACCATCAAGTCCACCATCCTTTGCTATTCAGCCATTTGAAGAGCCGGACTCAAGCTAGACAGAAACCTAGACAGAAACCCTATCAACATTAGCAAGTGTTATAAATTAAAAATGCTGAAAGGTGTTAATGTGAACATCATTAAGAAGATATATTTAACTTCAAATCAATTTGATATAGATCACTTGCATTTGTGTCAAACTTCTTCTTTCATAACTGTTTTTTCTCTTGATATAATGTCCAATAGAAATTAAGTTCAAATCTATGTCAACATGTATATTTAAAAAGCTTTGCATCGTTGTATTTTGTTCCGCATATTATAATTATTAAAGTTTTATTTACATCACATGCATACTTGTGTTTAGCATCCCTTTTATTGATGTACTGGTTATACGACCGCAAATATTTGGGGGATCGTATAATGGTTTGATATCGTCGTCGTCTGCATCGTCGTCCAAAGACACATTGGTTTCCGGGCAATAACTTTAGTTTGTGTGAATGGATCTCTAAGATTTTTTTAAAGAAGGTTCAATACCACAAAAGAAAGGTTGGGATTGATTTTAGGAATGATTGTCCCAACCGTTTGGGAATTAGGGGCCCAAATGGGCTTAAACAAGAATTTTCTGGTTTCAGAATAATAACTTGTGTATAAGTATTTCGATTGCTCTGAAATTGTTCCACAATGTTTAATACCACAAGTAGAAGGTTGGAATTCATATAAGGGGTTATTAGGCTAACAGTTAAGGAATTAAGGGCATAAAAGGGGGCCAAAACAACATTTTTTGTAGTTTCCGGACAATAACTTGTGTGTAAGTGCATGTATATCTCTGACATTGTACCACAAGGTTCCATATCACAAAGGGAAGGCTGGAATTGAGTTTGGGGTAATTGCCCTAAACATGTAGGAATTAGGGGCCAAAAAAAGTGTCAAAAACAAGCATTTTTCAATAGCTTGTGTTTCAGTGTATGGATCTATCAAAATTGTAATACAAGATTCCATACTACAGAGGAAAGAATGGGATTGAGTCTTGGGGTAATTGCTCCAAAGGGGGATTCCAAAATTGGGGGGGGGGGGGGGGGGGGGGGGGGGGGGTCGAATTTTTTTTAAAAGAAATTCGTATTTCTTCTTCAAACTTTTCAAAAATTTGAAAATTGAAAATTTTTGAAACGTTTCAAGAAGAAATCTTCAATTCCACAGTATTGCGCAATAGATTTGTAAGATTTTTGCCCACATTTATTTTGTGTCAGATACCTATATTATGTCAAAAGTTTGATCACAATCAAAATTCAGACAGTATCAAGCCTTAATATTGTATCCAAATTTGCCCCAACTGTTCAGGGTTCGACCTCTGCGGTCGTATCAGGCTACGCTTATCAAAGCATTTTATTTTTAATTGGCATGATGTTTATTTAACGTATTATAGCTATTATACAAACATACTATATATGCCTTGTTCTTTTATTGAGATGGTCTTTAGCATCTGCACCATTCATTGAAAATAACTGTTTCTGCATGCAACTAAACAGTTAGCCTACCATATCATATTGATATTAAGTGAAATTAAACAAATATATCTTGTTTTTGATTTGTAGTTGACAAATACTAATCCTCAGCAGGACCTTTCTTCTATATCCTTCTACTAGGTCCATGTTTCAACCCTTTTTAATCTATTCATAAATGATCTACCTAACTGTTTACTAAATTGTCCTGATAGTGTAAAACTCAACACTAGTCGCATTGACTGTCTTATGTATGCAGATGATGTCATTGTATTTTCTGATTCTGCTGATGGACTTCAAAAGCGATTGAAGGCATTGAAATCATACTGTGATACCTGGTGCCTAAATGTTAACTTAAAAAAAACTAAAGTTTTAATTTTTAATAAAAGTGGATGCCACATAAAAGAACCATTCTATTTTAAAAATGAATTAATTGAAACTGTTTTCAAATATAAATAATTTTGAGTTATATTCCAGTCAAGTGGCCTATTTAATTTTGCAAAAGAAGACTTATTTAATAAATCTTTAAAAGCTTCATATAAACTTAATAGATGTTTATCTGGCTCAGATGCTAGTATTTACATCTGTTTGACCATACCATTAAACCTATTACTTTGTATGGGTCAGAGATATGGGGAATGTTTAAAACTGACTCTGCTTCTTGTAATAAAGATGCTACAAATGTACTTGAAAAAATATACTAGAATAATGTTGCTGATAAAATGAACTTAAAGTTCTGTAAGCATATTTTAGGCTTAAATAATAAAAGTACAAATGTTGCTGTACAATCAGAATTAGGTAGATGTCCTATATATTTTAATATTGTTATATCTATGATAAGCTATTTGCATAGATTACATCATTGTAACTCAAATTTATTGAAAGAAGCGTTTTTATGTAACAAAAATAGGCATGAAAATAACACTATGACATGGTATTCCTCTGTTAAATTTATTTTACAAAAGCTTGAATTGAAAGAAACATATTGTATTGATTATTCAATTAATAAATTAAAACAACTTATTATGAAAAAGTTAAAGACTGTTTTTAAAAGCATGGTACAATGATAAAGATCATGTTACTGGAAAGCTGGATAAATATTTTTCTCATAAAAGTAATTTCCAAATGGAAAAATATCTTCATATTCAAAGTTTTCAATCAAAACAAATATTATGTAAATTTCGTATAAGTACCCACCAATTACGAGTGGAAAAAGAGCGACAGAAGAACAAACCTATAGAAAGGTCACAGAGGACTTGTAATTTTTGTTCTCATAATGATATAAATTGATTGATTGTTGGTTGCTTAACGTCCAGTGGCAAATATTTCATGCATATTCAGGACGAGAACAAATTAACAATAAATACAATAGGTAGGTTCTGTAATAGGGGCGTCCGGGATTAAGGTCGGAGAAATTTAGACTGCCACGGGAAATGAGGGTATATTGGATAGGGACAGAAATTTAGCCTTGCAACAGGTCACCTATGGACCCCTCAAAGAGTTGTTGCAAGGGTTCTTAACGTGCAAAGAGCGTGGCACACTCTTTACATGAGGCATCGGATTTAACGTCCCCCATTCTGACCGGACGTGGCTGCAAATTTGTACATCCCGCACAGCCAAACGGACGCCCCACTTTAGCAAGGGTTTAACTGCCGGTCGGAGGAAGACCAATGGTGACCATACTTCTATTCCCCAGTCACCCTTGGGGTGCATAATGATATAGAAGATGAGTTTCATTTTTTAATAAACTGTCCATTGTATAATAAATGTAGGGAATCATTGTTTGCACAAGCTCATGAGCACTGTCAAAATTTTAATAACTTAGACTGCAAATCAAAATGATTATGGTTAATGACCACTGAAGATAAACATATACTTAAAAAGTTAAGTATTTTTCATATCCAGAGTTTTGAATTGAGATCCACAAATTCTGTAAATGGCTAAATCTCTTTTAGTTTATCCATATATATTTTAAATTCAAAAAAATAAATTTAAATACACATTACTCTATCTATGTATATGTATATTTCATCTACTAATATGTAAATGCTCATATATATGCATTAATAAACTGCAGTCAAATTTCTAAGGTGCTTATCATATTCTTGCAATTGTAAAAAAATATATAATTATATACATAAATATCTAGTAATTGGTTGCTGTGTGTACATGGGAGAAAACTACCCTTATATCTAATCAGTTGGGGCTGCATTTCATTTTTATGCAGCTCAAAACACCATATCTGTTTAAAGGGGAATAATCCTTACAGAAATTGATTATCTTCCATTATACTTTCTCTTCCATGTGCATGCAATAACTGTTCAGTGTTCTATTGTGATGTATTTTTTTATTATTATTTCATTGTTATAACACAAATCATTGTAATCATTGTATGAAATTTAAAACCCGAAAGCGTCCATAATTGGATTAATAAAGTATTCTTATTCTTATAGCGACTCCGTATATATACATAACTAAGTAAATAAAAAAGGTCCCAGTTCAATTCATTTGAGTTTATGAATACGTAAACTAATTTATTTGGTATCAGGAGTCGGTTTCACAAAAAAAAACCTTACGCCTAAGATTATTTATTATTAAGGCATGAACAATTCAGTATACTTACGACCAATCTTAGCCGTAAGTTTAGTTTGTGAAACTTGACTCCGGTAGTCGTTAGGATCTGAAGTTCGGGAATTTGATAGTGTCGCATTCTATACTTTTCTTATATCACATTTTATGAAAATCTATGAAAATCTAATTTTCTTCTTACAATAGTTAAACCAGTATAAAGATTATAAAGGCAAAAGCAAAAGTCTTAATTTGAATTGCCTCTTTCAATTTAGATACAAGAGGGTGTGGTATGCGGTCCAATGAGACAACCCCAATTTATTCAATAAAGATACAATGTAGTTAAAGTTAGCAATTGCATCGTGGCTCGCACCCAACAAACTATTATTGCTCCCAATATAACTAATGTAAAATAATGCAATCGAGAAAAACGGACTAATTTATTTACAATACGACAAAAAAAAAAACACCTATGAACAACACTCTTGTGATGATCAGTACATACCAAAGGCAACGAGTTTAAACGCTAATGCTCGTCGACAACCATCCCCTAACGTAGTCGTTAGTGCAGCATTACGACAAAAAAAGACTATACAAAGAATTAAGTCAAAAATGCTTAACTCATTACATGAACACAATACAAACAAAACAAGGTTCAATGAACAAATAAGGCGGGATCCATGACACAATGAACGTATAGGTTCAAACGTGCATTTATGAAATATGAAAGTTAAACGAAATGTGGAATAAGAACAAAACATAGCAGTAATATTAATAAATCACATCCGACAAAGAAAGCGAAACACTATACTGTAACAAACTTGACTACAATATAAAAAACCCATACATTTTGACGACATCTGTAAACAGAAAATAATTTGAGTAAACTGGTATTACAACCAACTCAACCCTAGTCTGTAAGAGTACACGTATACCCGAAAGTAACTAATATTTCAACAAAATGTGTCGTACTCATTAATGCAAGTTTTAAAATATGTAAATAAGTACCTAAGGTATCCAATGAAAGTTGAAAGTCTCTTGAACAGCTTTGATTGATGATTTATAGTAATATTAAAAATTCTAAAGAAAAAAAAAGCATATTTCCTGTTTCTCAGATCTCAGTTTTACAATTCTGGAGTTCCGGTAAGCAGTCATGCAATTATAGGGTAATGATGGCCTCCCCCTATTATCTGTACGATAGTCGGGGTTATACGATCAATTCATTGATATGTTTATTTAATAAGCTCTGAATATTTTTCCAATTATATATATATACAGAAATTTACTGAACAAATGGTTACAGCCTAGTGTTAAACAGATAGATATATATCTTACAACTGTAAAAAAAGTCTTATTACACATTGGTAATAACCTAGAACCTAGGTTCGTAAAAACTTAGCTAGTAGATGCATCACAAGATGGATGTGTTTCACATACCTTCTGTGTAACAAAATTACGATTGGGGTGCCCCTGACCTCTCTTACAATTTTCTGTAAAGTGTTCAGTCAAAAAAGAATGTTGACACATAATGTACTAGTCAACAAAAGTAACGATACAGAAGTTTGACCTCCAGTTGATCATTACATAAAAAAAGGGTAAAAACTGGGCTGGTGATACCCTCGGGGAAAAAACGTCCACCAGCAGTGGCATCGACCCAGTAGTGTAAAGAAAGCGACCGATTGAAATATAAAAAAAATGATTTATTCTTGTATTTTTTTTTTACAGTTATCGTTAAAGAAAGGGACCGATGTAAGGTTACATTTAATATAAGTAAAGTATCTAATACATTATCGCAATAAGTTGTTGAATCTTGTGAAATGTAATACAATTATCAATAAAGAAAAAGGTTCATTTGAGATTATTTCTGATAAAATATCTGGAAAAAATGACCGACTTAAGGTAACTCCGAATACAATAATAAAAAAAGTAGTAAAATTTAAGTTAAATTTAGAAAACTTAACAATAAAGCACCTGCAGGATTCGCTCTAATAACTTATACAATTATTTATAAAGATGGTCGATTTAATTGTTACATCTTATAAAATTATCAAAAAAAGTGGTAAAATTTACTGAATTTTTTTTCAAAAATTGTCATAAATAGAGATTATAAAAATTTCAATATTCAATACTCTGGTTTAAGGTAGCACAATACAAAGATTTTATACCTCCAATTCCCCAGTTTAAAAATGCTGTAACTTTCTTTATAATGCTTGAAAATTTATAAAAGTGGTATTTATGGATAGCTAACAGATTACTCTTTCAAATTAATGCAATGTTAGTATTATACAACAATTATGTAATCAATTATAATGTTAACTGTGTCTACAAAATTTTACAAGAAATTTTCACTTTCAATTGAAATTAGCTTCTTCATGGTAACCCCTAGAAAGTTGATTTTATTATATGTTGTTCCTAGAGCCATTATCTACAAAAGGGTGTCTCAGATTTTTGATAGAATGTATAGATAAAATTTTACACCTAATCAAACATTATCTACTTTTATGTGGTAAGGATGTTTACACTAATTACAGATTTATGAGAGAATGGAATACCATAGCAATAATTTGAGACACCCTTTTGTAGCTCCTGCTGTGTTGATTAAGATTTCGTTAAAATTTCCTGTATAGTTATAGAGATGAAAGAGCTAAATTCATTCAAGTGAACTGACCAAGATTTTGCCATTAATTGCATGATAACTGATTACATAATGATTGCATAACAAAAATATTGCATTCATTTAAAAGATTAATCTTTTATCTATCTATATATACCTCTTTTATTAATTTATATGCATTTTTAAGAAAGTAACATCATTTTAAAGGTTGGAGATTGGAAGTAAAAAAATCTTTGTATTGTGCTACCTTAATTCAATCAAATAGTTGTGTGGATGTTGCAGCCTGTAGCTCATTGCCATATTTGGCATGGCCATAGATGGCGCTCACAGCTTGAATCAAAATTTTGGAATTCTCGTATCGGGCACTTGTTAATTTGCTGTCGACAACAAAGCAGGTGTTACAGAAATTAGTTCAACTATTTAAAAGAAGAGATGCCAAACAAAAGAAATGCCAGGGGATCGCCATAAAGGACCATGGGAAAGAAGAGAAGACAATCAATTTGTGACACCATATTAAAATAAATATTATTTTTTATTATTTGTTATTTCTGAAAAAATTCTCCTACACAATATCCCTTTCAAAAACATAATAAAGACGAAAAACACCAAAGTAACGCAGTTTAAGATGCTCAATCAGAAAACAGGTTAATATTTTGTGATTTTACTTTTTTCAGTATCTGAAGGATTATTAGAAAGGTAAAACAATGTTGGCCAATATCTTTCCGTCTTGCAGTTGCATGACCATTCGCATTCGTCTTGAAATAGTGAAATGAATGACGTCTCTTCAATAACAAACAAATCATGGAATTCAGGATACCTATCTGAACGGATATTTGAGGAAAGTTTATTGTGCTACTAATTCTTTATAGAACGCAAAAAGAATGTTTCTTTATTTGTATTTCACCACACAAACATGTATGCAACCTACATCATCATGGAATACATTCTATAAATCACATGTAGTTGCATCATTACTGGTTAACTAACTGTAAGGCGGCAGTGCCAAGGCAGAACAGTAAAACATCCTCGTCTAAAGGCAAATCAGCATGTCCGAATCAGACGATTCGTCTACACAACGTTCCAGATCGTTCACCGAGAAAGGACAATACTTTGAAGAAAAATATTCAAAACGAAACTAACACACATGCAAGGCATATGATCAAAAAGCAGACCAGCTTAATCGTATTCCACAATGTTTGACCATTGATGACTTTGATCAGTTCAAAAAGAACTAAAAACATGTGGAGAAAAACACTCGGAACGCTGTCTGAAACTTAATTGATTTCTTTCTGCGCAGGGGGTATGCTTGCCAGCAAATAACTTGCACAGACACACAAAATGACAAATCCATATTATAAATTTGGATTTAATTGAAGAAGAAATACATTTCAAAGCTATTTAGTCTAGTTAAATTGTAGTTAAAAATAAAGCAAATTATTTTATGTTGACTAGGAAACATATTAACTGTTAATTAAATCGATGATCATTTCACGCTAATTGATAGTTGTGTAACGTGTAACCAGGCGTTTATATCTTAAACGTACGTTCCAGTAAATACTTGGATCCAAGTTGTCCAAACAATACGGCAATACTAAAAGCTATAACTATCTATCTTATGCACAATGAACCAAAATATATACACTAGCTATTTGCCGATCCAAAGTAACAATGAACAATAAAACAATTATATATACACCAATATAATATTAAACAGCCTGTCCTCCAAGTGGGACTATCTGTCACTATATATAAGACATTGCGGGCTGGTACAGTATGTTACTACAAGACAGTCTGGGCTGGTACAGCTTGTCCTCCGAGTGGGACTATCTGTCACTATATATAAGACAGTGCGGGCTGGTACAGTATGTTGCTACCAGACAGTCTGGGCTGGTACAGCTTGTCCTCCGAGTGGGACAGACTGTCACTAACAAACAATGCGGATTGTTGCAGTCTGTCCTCCGAGTGGGATTGATTGATTGTTGGTTGCTTAACGTCCAGTGGCAAATATTTCATGCATATTCAGGACGAGAACAAGTTCACAATAAATACAATAGGTAGGTTCTGTAATAGATTAAGGGATTAAGGTCGGAGAAATTTAGACTGCCACGGGAAATGAGGGTATATTGGATAGGGACAGAAATTTAGCCTTGCAACAGGTCACCTACGGACCCCTCAAAGAGTTGTTGCAAGGGTTCTTTACGTGCAAAGAGCGTGGCACTCTCTTTACACGAGGCATCGGATTTAACGTCCCCATTCTGACCGGACGTGGCTGCAAATTTGTACATCCCGCACAGCCAAACGGACGCCCCACTTTGACGAGGGTTTTACCGCCGGTCGGAGGAAGACCAATGGCGACCATACTTCTATTCCCCAGTCACCCTTGGGGGTCCTCCGAGTGGGACAGTCTGCTCTACCAACTTTCAATGTTAGACCAACTTGTACCCAGTACAAGTTGTCCCCAGTACAAGTTGTCCTATCTAACTTACAGCTATGTAACGTACTCACTATTGTAAGCTGGTCTTCTTTTGTAAGAATATCGACAGAACCCGAATTGTATTCCTCACCCCCTTATATACTCCAGGGCGAATACACTATTTACTGGATAGGGGTGTTCTCTAAATGTTCCCGATACCGAACACAAGAATCCCTCTCAAACACCCCCATACCCTTGGACCCAACCACTGACTTTCCCGCCAAACGTCTAAATCCACACAATGCTTCCTTCTGCGTGAAATATGCATTGATACAACAAGATTCTCCTGATTTGTAACCATAACCACCAAAAAAACATTACATAAACCACGCCTCAATCTACATGCGTCCCGCATGATACATTTAAAATTACAAAATTTAATTCAACAACATTTATACACAATCTGAATTTTACTTATTTACATAATCAGCCATCCAGGCTGGTCTCTTACTCTCGTGACGACCATTGTCCTCCTCTAATCTTATTGAGGCACGCTTCCTTTTCATTGGGCGTTTTTTCCTGTTGCACTTAGTGCAACTAGTGACATATGCTCTCACTTCAGATTGCAAACCAGGCCAATAGAAAGACTGGCGTATTTTATCAAGAGTCTTATGCGTACCTAAGTGACCAGCATACTCTGTGTCATGGCAGTATTCTAATACTTGCTTGCGCTCCGACATTGGAATTACCGCTTGTAATTTCACAATGTTCCGTTCCTGATCGTCGTGGCGTCTAACTACTACATCACCGTGGACCTCTAAACAACCAAACTGACTCCATAATGACCTAAGAAAATATCCCTTACTGGATACTTCATTGTATTGTGGCCTTTGACCCTGTGTCAGCCACCGCTTAACACGTTTAAGGTCCGAGTCATTCGATTGTAACTCATTTAAAGTCTTTACCTTTGTCTGGCATCTTACTTGTAACTATATTGACCTGACTTTGTTCTCTCTTAGAACAATCACGGTCCGTTTTTGACTGTCTGTCTGATGTTAACCGACATGGTTTTCTGTGAACATTTCTATTCTGGGTACCTTGGAAAAGTAGAGGGACCTTAAAGTTATCGAAGTGTAATAATTTAGCAGACACGTCAATCAGACACTTATTTTTCTTCATAAAGTCTAAACCTAGAATTCCATCGACTTGTAGGTCAGTTACAACGGCCTCTGAAGTAAACTTCTCTTTACCAAAATCAAGTGTAAAACTACCCGTACCTCTAAGGCTTAAATATTTATCACAAACGGACCTAATCTGTGACCTAGTTTCACTCAAATGCGGCCTACACAAGTCAGGTATTAAATCATACACTCTTGAAGAAACTATAGTTAGTGTAGCTCCAGTATCAACCACAAACTTGACTGGTACATCATGAATGCTCAGCTCAACAAACATTCCTGCATTCTCTGATGCTGAAACAACAACAGCATCATTGTCATTGTTTGAAGACTTTACTTCAGACTTCAATATATTGACCGTACCGTCCGTATCAAAATCGTTCTTATGAGTTCCCTCCGTACTTTGTATCTTAATTCTATTGGGACAATTTCTTGTAAAGTGTCCTATTTCACCACAACTAAAACAACGACCACACCCTTTTCCTCGACCTGGTGCGCTATTTATCTTCCCCCGTGTTTGGAACTTTCTCGTGTACTTTAAATTCCTAAGTTCTTTTGTTAAGGATTGTAAACTATTTTCAATCGTCTGCATCCACGTCGTCATTTGTTCCATAGATACAGCCGTATCAAGACTATTAGGTGCGTCTGTCCGTTCGTCACTAGTAGTCTGTCGTAAATGACCCATACTTTTCAGTGCTTTGCTCTCAGCCGTGTTATAAGCTTCAAGCTCAACTGCCAACCGTATAGCATCATTGAGAACTTTTGGACGAGACTGTTTAATTCTCAGTCTCATTTCGGAGTCTACTAACGCATCTATAAATTGTTCTTTGGTGAGCGTGTCCCTTAATTCTAACGGAGTAGTCGGGTAGGCTAGATTAGAAAGTCTTCGTACTGACTGACCTAACCCCGGCAAAGTCTCGCTTGCTTTTTGTCGACATTCCTTGAATTGAACACGATAGAGTTCCGTTTGACCAGATATATCAAAGCGTTCCTCTAGTGCGTTTACTAGGTCTGAAAATATGTGTCTCTTTTCCTTTGGTAAATCACCAAGGACTGATTGAGCCTGTCCAATCAGTGACACGGCCAAGTACAAACCTTTCTGGTGTTCAGACCACATATTAACTAGGGTACACATCTCAAAGTGTGCTAAGTAATCCATCCAAGAAGTATTGCCATCATATTTTGATGGTTTGATTTTAACATCATTCGAACCAGAGCAAACAGTATGAGCAGTATTTTGATTTTTCGTTAATTCCTGCTTATGATGGAAATATCGATCTTTATTTTCAACAACCTTCGGACGTACACCCTGATTTTTAGGTGTAGATGATATTAAACCTTGTCCATGTTGTATTGTGCTTTCACTAAGCGACTGTATTTGCCTACTAATTTCAGCAATCTGATCGTCAATATTTGACATATTTATTGCTATACAGTGTAATCAAAATAAAACATTTTTTATTAAATAATACACTCGTGTTACAACTCAGCCGTGACTTACAACTATACCTCACGGTTGATTTCCTTTAATCTTTTAAGTAAACATTGATGTTAACTGACAATAAATTAAATGACGATCAATCAATCAAATAGTATTTGATAGACAACTTGAATCCCAACCGCTAGCCACCAAATATGTAACGTGTAACCAGGCGTTTATATCTTAAACGTACGTTCCAGTAAATACTTGGATCCAAGTTGTCCAAACAATACGGCAATACTAAAAGCTATAACTATCTATCTTATGCACAATGAACCAAAATATATACACTAGCTATTTGCCGATCCAAAGTAACAATGAACAATAAAACAATTATATATACACCAATATAATATTAAACAGCCTGTCCTCCAAGTGGGACTATCTGTCACTATATATAAGACAGTGCGGGCTGGTACAGTATGTTACTACCAGACAGACTGAGCTGGTACAGCTTGTCCTCCGAGTGGGACTATCTGTCACTATATATAAGACAGTGCGGGCTGGTACAGTATGTTGCTACCAGACAGTCTTGGCTGGTACAGCTTGTCCTCCGAGTGGGACAGACTGTCACTAACAAACAATGCGGATTGTTGCAGTCTGTCCTCCGAGTGGGACAGTCTGCTCTACCAACTTTCAATGTTAGACCAACTTGTACCCAGTACAAGTTGTCCCCAGTACAAGTTGTCCTCCTATCTAACTTACAGCTATGTAACGTACTCACTATTGTAAGCTGGTCTTCTTTTGTAAGAATATCGACAGAACCAGAATTGTATTCCTCACCCCCTTATATACTCCAGGGCGAATACACTATTTACTGGATAGGGGTGTTCTCTAAATGTTCCCGATACCGAACACAAGAATCCCTCTCAAACACCCCCATACCCTTGGACCCAACCACTGACTTTCCCGCCAAACATCTAAATCCACACAATGCTTCCTTCTGCGTGAAATATGCATTGATACAACAAGATTCTCCTGATTTGTAACCATAACCACCAAAAAAACATTACAGTTGTTTAGAAGATGCATACGTTATGTTGATAATAATTGCTACATGTATATTGATATTTATGTATCATGTCAATTTATTTATGTATTTACTATTGTGTCTTCGAAGGACTTACTTCCTATTACGAATTGAATAAACCATGTCAACGTAAATAGTTGTTTTCTGCAATGAAAGATCCCACTTTCACATTTGGCATCGTCGACAGAATGGCAGAAGTCCCTCAGCAAAAAGATCAATATGAATGGTACAGTTCCAGAGAGGAAGAATAGATACCACACCAAGAATACCGAAGAGGTAGTGTAGTGTAGTGTAGTGTAAGCGTAACAAGAAGAAGACTGTTAATCGTATATGATTGATTGATTTTTGGTTGCTTAACGTCCAGTGGCAAATATTTCATGCATATTCAGGACGAGAACAATTTACAATAAATACAATAGGTAGGTTCTGTAATAGGGGCGTCCGGGATTAAGGTCGGAGAAATTTAGACTGCAACGGGAAATGAGGGTATATTGGATAGGGACAGAAATTTAGCCTTGCAACAGGTCACCTACGGACCCCTCAAAGAGTTGTTGCAAGGGTTCTTAACGTGCAAAGAGCGTGGCACTTTCTTTACACGAGGCATCGGATTTAACGTCCCCATTCTGACCGGACGTGGCTGCAAATTTGTACATCCCGCACAGCCAAACGGACGCCCCACTTTAGCAAGGGTTTTACTGCCGGTCGGAGGAAGACCAATGGTGACCATACTTCTATTCCCCAGTCACCCTTGGGGGTGATTGTTTGATTGTTTAATTTTTAGTTGAAAGGTTCATAAAGAAAAAATATTTTATTTTCTTAAAATTTTAAAATATTAAATATTTTTAAGTAAAGTAGGATAATAATTTAATTTAAATATGAGTGAGGACACGGCTGTGACCCAATTGCGTGAAGAAGTTGAGAGGTTAACTGTCATTGTGAAAGAACAGGAAGAGAGGATGAAGAAGCAATATACGGTTACCAATGCAACGGACTCCGTAAAACCGGTCGTAAAGATGAATCCGAGACGGGTTGACCGATTTAGGGATAGGCCGACGTCATCATAAGATCCTTCAATCACAGAATGGGTGTCTGATGTTCGAACACAAGCATCATACAGAAAGCTGGACAAGACAAACTTTGCAGTGTTCATGGTGGATAATCATGCCTGGAGAGCGGGGCAGGAAATTCTTGGAAGACGCGACTCAATAAATAAAGACCCGGAAGAAATTATTAAGATATTACTGAAAGTGTTTTGGGACGGAGATAACCTTCCAATGCTCCAACAAAGATTTTACGCATACCACCAACAGGAGGAAGACCTAATATCATGCTCCTTGAATATGGTCGAGTTGTACGATAAAATTATTCAATACAATGCATCGTTTGCGGCTTGTAGAGACGCTGCTCTAAAGGGTAGATTTGCAGAATCAGTGAAGGACGAAGGGTTACGAAGAGATTGATTTTTGGTTGCTTAACGTCCAGTGGCAAATATTTCATGCATATTCAGGACGAGAACAAATTAACAATAAATACAATAGGTAGGTTCTGTAATAGAGATTGATTGATTGTTAGTTGCTTAACGTCCAGTGGCAAATATTTCGTGCATATTCAGGACGAGAACAAGTTTACAATAAATACAATAGGTAGGATCTGTAATAGATTAAGGGATTAAGGTCGGAGAAATTTAGACTACCACGGGAAATGAGGGTATATTGGATAGGGACAGAAATTTAGCCGTGCAACAGGTCACCTACGGACCCCTCAAAGAGTTGTTGCAAGGGTTCTTAACGTGCAAAGAGCGTGGCACTCTCTTTACACGAGGCATCGGATTTAACGTCCCTATTCTGACCGGACGTGGCTGCAAATTTGTACATCCCGCACTGCCAAACGGACGCCCCACTTTGACGAGGGTTTTACCGCCGGTCGGAGGAAGACCAATGGTGACCATACTTCTATTCCCCAGTCACCCTTGGGGTAGGTTACGAAGAGAACTCCGCCGTTTAAACATTGAGTCTCCCGCACTCGTATTCTTTTAATTGGGAGACAGAGCAGTACATTGGCTAGGAAGATTAGTAGCAGACAAGAAATCCACTGTAAACCGGGAAGTCCAGTCGGCAAGCCTTGAAGCAGGTGATTCTACGTCCGATCTACTTGAAGTAATCAAAAGACCAGCGGCAATGATTGAGAAACAACAACAACAAATAGACTCAATCATATCAAAGTCGGAAAACACTAGTAATAAGTACAGGAAACCTTTGTAATGTTGGACCTGCGGCTCTACCAACCATATAAACAGAAATTGTTCACAAAGGAGGATGGAGAATTCTCGAGGAAGGGACAACGCTTTAAACCAGTTAAAAGTAAAATCACAAAAAAACTGAACTCCGAGGAAAATTCAAAAAGGAAAGTCCCCAATCAAATGACAAAATCAAAAAAAAAAAAAAAAACACATCAAACGAATGGATAACAACTGTCATATTCCTGACTTAGTACAGGCATTTTCTTATGTAGAAAATGGTGGATTGAACCTGGTTTTAAAGCTAGCTAAACCTCTCACTTGTATGACAGTCGCATATAATTCCATTGTATTGACAACGATGTGTGAACAAAACAAACAGACACAATAGGTAAAAATGTCTCAAATAGGGGTAAATAGTCTAATTCGGTAGGTCACATTCGTAAAAAGGGAACGGGATTGTAGCTACGACATAAGGAACATATCCGATGTCATCTGTAAAACGGATATTCCATCTAACTCGTGATGGCGTCCGTAAAATTTACAAAGTGATGATTTCAACTTCACCATTTGGAACTCTTGGTTTAAAAATGAAAATTCACAATTGGGAAGCTGAAATCATCTCTTTTGTCGTAAAGTTTTGTTTTCAACCGACCCTCATAGTCAATTTCTAGATAAAAGTCATAATCAAATGGCACAATCAAAAGCTCAAACACATCGAACGAATGGATAACAACTGTCATATTCCTGACTTGGAACAGGCATTTTCTTATGTAAAAATGGTGGATTGAACCTGGTTTTATAGCTAGCTAAACCTCTTACTTGTATCACAGTCGCATCAAAATCCATTATATTGACAACGATGCGTGAACAAAACAAACAGACACAATAGGTAAAAATGTCAAAAATAGGGGTACAGCAGTCAACATTGTGTTATCATCTTAATCCTATAAAAACAAACAAATGTAACGAAGAAGCACAAAAAGGCATACATTAAATTTAAAATTCTTATTTTGCTTATATTATACGATTTTATTTATCTATGTAAAATCCATCCATAATGGATGGAAGGTTTTAAGTACTGGCGTAAAATCGCGCGTTTGAAATTCGCACAGGTAGACATAAAATAATTTTGTCGTTCAAAGTATGAGGGGATACATAAATACAGAGTCACGTAAAATGGATATAACAAAAAACAGACTTAACAGTAAAAGTAATATTAATTAATAAAATAAAAATAATAGTGTGGAACAAAGTATGACGATATCCATAAGTACAGAGTACCGTCAAATGTATATCACAAAAAACAGACTCAACAGTATAAGTAATATTAATAAATAAAATAATTTTGTCGTTCAAAGTATGACGGGATACATAAGCACAGAGTCACGTCAAATGGATATCTAAAAAAAAAACAGACTTAACAGTAAAAGTAATATTAATAAAGATAAATAAAAGAATACTATAACACGTTATTAAGATGATAAACAACGTCAGTACGCAAAATCTATACTTCCAAGACCATCGTGTATTATTTGTGAAGTTGATACGGAATATTTATCAACAAGTTCTTGGTACCTTCCGATGAACTTTTTTAGAAAAAGGACGAGACGTTCTTTGACATACCCCTAGTTCATCAACTTTCTGCTCAGACACTGGTGACGTTTTACAAAGTCTGAGTAGGAGCTGCAAGCTCTTGAATACCGAATAAGTTGGGAAATGTATATCCCATATGCAGGTGAAGTTGGTATATTGCTACTAAGATGGGGGAAATTGATAATTTCAAAATTAAACGCGTCTCGTTTGTCATAGATTCTGGTATTGAGATGACTCTGTATGTCAAACTCGAGGTATAAGTCTAAAAATGAGGCGGAGGAAGCCGTGTCTGTTGTTTCTTAAATTTCTAGTTCTGGTGGATATATTAATGGAACCCAATCAGAAAAGTTCGGATTGTTAATGGAGAGAACATCATCAATATATCTGAAAGTGAAATTAAATAACCTGGCTTCTTTGATCTTCTTGTTTTTGACAAGTGATTGATTGATTGTTGGTTGCTTAACGTCCAGTGGCAAATATTTCATGCATATTCAGGACGAGAACAAGTTCACAATAAATACAATAGGTAGGTTCTGTAATAGATTAAGGGATTAAGGTCGGAGAAATTTAGACTGCCACGGGAAATGAGGGTATATTGGATAAGGACAGAAATTTAGCCTTTATATGTGGTTATACTGTAGTGGTATATTTGGATTTGATGGTTGTATTTCAGGAAGTCATTAATATATATCAATTAAGGCTGCACGCCTAGCTGGATATGTATTATGTGAGTGTGAAGATTTGTGGTTTTTGTCGAACCTTCGACTTTGGTCGAAAAAGCGAGACATAGCGATCCGACATTCCGTCGGCGTCGGTGTCGTCCACAAATATTCACTCTGTGGTTAAAGTTTTTGAAATTTTAATAACTTTCTTAAACTATACTGGATTTCTACCAAACTTACACAGAAGCTTGTTTATGATCACAAGATAGTACCCAGAAGTAAATTTTGTAAAAATAAAATTCCATTTTCCGTATTTTACTTATAAATGGACTTAGTTTTTCTGCCAGGAAACATTACATTCACTCTTTTGTTAAAGTTTGTAATTTTAATAACTTTCTTAAACTATACTGGATTTCTACCAAACTTACACAGAAGCTTGTTTATGATCACAAGATAGTACCCAGAAGTAAATTTTGTAAAAATAAAATTCCACTTTTTCCGTATTTTACTCATAAATGGACTTAGATTTTCTGCCAGGAAACAACATATTCACTCTGTGGTTAAAGTTTTCAAAATTTAATAACTTCCTTATACTATTTTGGATTTGTACCAAACTTCGACAGAAGCTTGTTGATGATCAAAGGGTAGTATCATGAAGGAAATTTTGTTAAAATTTTGTACCTGTGTATCTGTATTGTACTTATAAATGGACTTAGTTTTTTGTCGAGCCTGCGAATTTTGTCGCAATAAGCTCGACATAGGGATAGTGATCCGGCGGCGGCGGCGGCGTTAGCTAACTTCTTAAAAGCTTTATATTTTAGAAGGTGGAAGGCCTGGATGCTTCATAATTTGAATATGTATGCCTCATGTTACGAAGTTTCCGTCAGCCACATGTCCCATGTCCTTTACCTCATTTTCATGGTTCAGTGACTACTTGAAAAAAGTTAAGATTTTTTGTAATGTTAAATTCTCTCTTACTATAAGTAATAGGATAACTTTATTTGGTATGTGCGTACCTTGCAAGGTCAGACAGTTTTCACTTGACCTCGACCTCATTTTAGGGATCAGTGAACAAGGTTAGGTTTTGGTGGTCAAGTCCATATCTCAGATACTATAAGCAATAGGTCTAGTATATTGGGTGTATGGAAGGATTGTAAGGTGTACATGTCCAACTGGCAGGTGTCATCTGACCTTGACCTCATTTTCATGGTTCAGTGGTTATAGTTAAGTTTTTATGTTTTGGTCTGTTTTTCTGATACTGTATGCATTATGTCTACTATATTTGGTGTATGGAATGATTGTAAGGTGGACATGTCTAGCTGGCAGGTGTCCTCTGACCTTGACCTCATTTTCATGGTTCAGTGGTCAAAGTTAAGTTTTTGAGTTTTGGTCTTCTTTTTCTAATACTATATGCAATAGGTCAACTATATTTGAAGTACGTTCATATATAATGATTTCTATGTTAGTCGCGCAGGTTTTATTTGACCTTGACGTCATATTCACGGTTCATTGCTCAGTGATAAGTTTTTGTGTTTTGGTCTATTTTTCTTAAACTATAAGCAATAGGTCAACTATATTTGTTGTATGGAAGAATTGTTAGCTGAACATGCCTGCCTTGCATGGTTCATCTGATCTTGACCTCATTTTCATGGTTCATTGGTCAATGTTTAGTTTTCTTGATTAATGTTAAGTTTATGTGACAGTTGTAATAAAGCTTTATATTTAGGACTATCAACATAATATCAATAATTAGTAAAGAAGGTTCAGCGTGTGCACTCTTGTCTTCCAGTTAACATTACATACAGTCTGCAGTTAAAGTTTTTAAAACATTTATTAGATTCATAAACTATCCTGGATTTTTACCAAACTTGGACAGAAGCTTCTTACAATCAAAAGATAGTAATCAAAAGATAGTATCAAGAAGAATATTTTTATTGATTTTTTTCCTCATTTTTGTTAAGCCTGCGATTAACAGCAAAAGTAAGCGAGACACTGGGTTCCGTGGAACCCTTACGAATTTTTTATCTTGTACTACGATTTTGATTCTAGTGTGTGTTTTAATACACTTTATGTTTGTGCATATTTGATAAGAGTTGTGGAACTTGGACCAGGAATGTGATTTATGGATTAAGATGATTGGGTTAAGTTCCATGCACTGTATCTTGTGGACGCTACAAGTTTTAACGGCCATAGTGAAGAAAAGGATGTCTACACATCATCAGGAAGTTTTGTAAATATTGGACAAGTTTTATTGCAGTAGTACTAAATTCATGAGACTGTTTAAGGCTTCAATCCTTTATATTGTTTAATTAGATGCATGCATGCATCTGATTGTGCCAGGAACTGATTGATAGTCAGGAAAATACTGAAAGAAGTTGGATTGAGTTATTGACTTGTATGATAGTTCAAGGCATAGATGTTTGACTGATTGTATAAATATTATTATAATTGTGGTTATTCATTTACTATTAGGAGGGTCATTGATAAATTGGATTGGTCATATATGGTTAATGATTGGTATTGCATTTTTATTTGGGAACTTTAGATTGTATTTTTGCAGGTCATTAGAAAATGATTTGTGAGGGATTTGTGAAGTATTTATCATATGGTTTATGATTGGCATTGCATTTTTATGTGTGAACTTTAGATTGTATTTTTGCAGGTCATTAGAAAATGATTTGTGAGGGATTTTTAGAAAGGTATGTTCATATTAAGTTGTCTTACTGTTGCTTATCCGTAGTTATTTGGAATCATCACTTATATTGCTGCAAGGATAATTATCTATACATGTGGAGGAAAAGCTTCAACAACAATTTATTTAACCATGTTTGAAGATTTATGAACTATTCGTGAAGTACACAACATATATTTACTCCAAATATATTTCAACAATCTACATTTGCTCAAAACCTATATTAACTCAAAATATAGTTCAACAATCTACAAGAAAAACCAAAGTTTATTTCTGATGCCAATTCAAGATTAACTCAATTAACTACATCAGGGCATCACTACTACCTCCCACTCAAGACTTCAACACCATGGATAGCTTTTTCAGGAGAGGGTTGAATGTCGTAGCCAGATAAACATTCCAGTTCCTACTCCCCTTTACTGTACCTCATACATACTACGGAAACAGCCGATAGTATTCCGGAATGAGTTCGGGACCCCCAGCAGAGCAGCTCAGGTGAACAAGAGCATTATTATCTACACTCTTGACTGAACAACACGTGCATTGGTATCCTACCAGAACTTGGTTCCTGTGTGCAGCTTGGCTCCACGGTTTCCTATTTAGGTAAGCTAAATGCATACATGTTGAGTCTTACCTTCGCTACCACAATACTATAAACGACAAATTTATTTTCCATTACCTGAGTGACATAAAAAAAATAATAGTCACTTCATGTCCTGTAACTTGCTGTGTGGATAATTTCGTCAAATATATTTACACGACCAACAAGAAAGAAAATTGTTAGAGATAAATCATTAAAGTGTTTAAAGTTGCAGAAAATTTACCTACTTTCCCTTCGTTCACTCATAACAAATAATTTACATTAAGAAAACCATCAACATAGTGAAGATTACTTTCCGGCGCATGTCTAAGTAAGGTTGCTTTTGACAGCTAAACAAAATCATTGAACTTTAACTTATCCTTAATGTATTCGTAATTTACTGAACGATATGCACTTAACAACTTAACAAAATTTTTCAATAGGTAATGAAAAATAAATTTGTCGTTTACACTATGAAGAGTCCAATTATACGGTTTCTACAATAAATACAAAGTATTGTACGGAATTTATAACTGAGTTAGGAAAGTGATGCTTTTGAAATATGAAATTATGAATTGAGTTAATAATGAATTGTATTGTATTACTACAACTGTTGTAAAAGATTAAGCACATTTTTTGTATGAATTACTTTTTTCAACTGACTAATAAGGGGGAACAACTCATATAACTTTACTTTAGTATGCTAAAAAAGAGATTACTTTTGTTTCCTTTCATTGAAAACACAAAATTCAACCTCTGATAATAAATGAGATGTAATGCTAGGCACCCTTTTTAACTCAGTGCTATTTACATGATAATATGATTTTTGTTTGTACAATATGTACAAAAAAACTTAACAAATAAAACAAAGAAAACACAGAAAGACAAGCGATTACAATTATCCATTTCCTAGGACTTTCTGTTCCTTCGTTAGCTGTAAAAAAATATTATCAGTACTTAGTTTAACTTATTATAAAAGCTTTATTTTGGAATGAATGCTATATTTTTTATTTTATTTCTTTTCTCCAACTTACATAAACTTTATTGATATGTAAATTAAATGATTTTGTTATTTCATTCAAATTCAAATCTTTAAAATTAACACTTACAATGGGCCATTCCAGTTAATGTCTGATAAAGGGGGATAGATGGTCCTTTCTGAGGGGTGTAAAATTTTTACATCTTAGGGGTTGTAATTTTTGTTTTTTTTTCATCCGACACGTACAATTATACGCTAAAAACTTCTAAGGGTCTTGCAGCAGTAAATAGTTTGCAAAGTAAAAATAATTACATCTTAGGGGTTACAAAAATGCCTATGTCAGATCTTAGGGGTGCTTTGGTATCTAGACAGTTTCGTATCATACATTTATCTGGTATTTTATTTATGACTGAATTGAATTTTGTCCACAATACAGTGAATAGATATTTATACAAAAAAAATGTTTTCCCGCCAATCAATGTATTATTACATTTGTTAAAACTCATTATAGCAAAAAATTCAGGGATGGAAGGTATCTTCTGACAGGTTGAAATGTCAGCAAAATTCTGATGGGTATAGCCCTTGCAGTAAAAAATTCTGATAGGTAAATTTTTCCCATGAAAACCCATCCACCCAATATGAACAGAAACTCTGATAGGTATTAATTTTTAGATCTGATAGGTAGTTTTTCATGATGTTTTTTCTGATACCTATAAAAAAAATTAATTCTCCCCATTCATCCCCACCTGTCAGAAATTAACTGGAATGGCCCAATATAATCCATTGATGTGAATGGTGTTTCCTTCTTCTTTTTCAAGCTCTTTCACTCCAAATTAAATAAAAAAGAATATATGATATCAAACACTCACATTTTTCTTTTTCTCTTGTATCTTGTTTTACATGTAAGAAGTGTGGTTATGACATACTTTATATTTTCTTTATTGTCTTTACTTAAATATATGAAAAATATACACTTATCTTACCTAGTGAAATTTTTTCTGTGGATGTTACTTCTTCTGCTCTGGAAGTGTATGTTTCAATGCTTGTGTCCTGAAAAAGTTAGTCATAACAATGAGTAGTAAACATTGATTATTGTCTTAACTGTTTATTTTTTTCTTTTTAGAATCAAGTTATTGATTTAACATTTAATAATGAGCAGGAGCCTATGGAGGTGGAAAATAATGCTGCATATGGAAGCAGTAGTAGTAAACAAAAGATGTAAGCATAACTCTTTTATAAATATAATCCTTTATATTACAATGATCGTAATCAAAATATATTGTTTAACATGAGTAAATGTGATTTATAGCTAATGAAATAAGGATTTTTCAAAGCTTATAAAACAAATTTATGACATCGATCAATTCCTTTACATAGACATATGTCTTTGAAATATAAAACACTATGTTAATTTCCATAAAAAAGGAGATAATTATTTCAACATTTTCTATGTATTTACGTGTACATTATTTTCTTATCAGGACATATCATTAGAAAAAGAAATAGAAGAAGCGAGTGAGATATATCTCAATGTGAGTATATATATATATTTTTCAACAATAATTAAATTTTTATCAATAATGGAAATCAAAATATATATCACGTGGTTAATTTCTGTATATGGTCACATGATTAACATTTCCTAATAAGGTATACAAAAATATCATATGCTTTCCTTACATGTCATATAATTAACTTCCTAATATGGTAATCATGCTAACCATTCAACTATTTTTTCAATTGTAAAATTTAATCAAACACGATGTACTTACATACGATGAGCATTCTTCCCCGTTTACCACTATAATTTTCCCTTCCACTGTGTCACATAGCTCTTTATTTGACAACGATAGTTCAAACACACAAGTGCCTTTAACGTGGACATTTTGAATCTGCTCGCGTTTCATAATATAGTTCATTAACACTCTGTTGATAGAAGGATCTATCTCTCCACTAAAGAATTCAACACCATCACCTCGACAATCCATTATATCTTCACTTCTATAGCATTCTGCTGTATTTGCAACACTTCCCACACGGGTTATTGATAATAAACAACACACGACAACAAAAACAAGGCGATCATCTTCAATTTCTATAATTACAGTGTGAAGAGGTTACGTCACGTGGATGAATAAAGGAAAGCTTTTATTATCTTTACTTGATTAAAAGAACGATTTTTTTCTTATATTTTTTGAAAGAAAAAAAATTTCATCATATTTTGTTTGTTTTCTTATCAAATAATTAATTATTATTTATTACTAAAAATGAATACTTAATTACAATTGTATATATGTTTTAGGAACCGATGGAAGTGGATTTTGTGGACACGTTGTTGGACGATCAAAAAGGTTATTTTAAGAAGAAAAAAACAAGAAGTAGCGGGGAGAAATGAGGAGAAAGAAGAAACTATGTTAAATAAATGTTTATCAAATGAAAGGTGTTATTATTTTTTGTTTAAAGAAACTATATATAGATGAGACAACAAGGTATTTTATTTTTAAACAAACTAATCGAGAAAAGAAAGAAAATATCAAGAATTTACAAAGAAAAAGAAAGAAAAACTTTTTTTATTTTAACTATCCTTATCTCGACTAGTTTGAAAGAAAATAAAGTTAGCGGTTCGTAAATATTTCTTCTTTCGTTCAATCTGTGATGTAGAGTATTTCCTGTAAAATTAAATATAGTCTCTCTCTTTCCGTTACAATTAATTCCATTTAATCAAACAAAGGATCCGCTAATTTTGTCTGAAATCAAATGGATTTGAATTATCTGTATATTAATGTTATCCTCGTTTAAACTTCTCCACCTTATTATGTGTCTACTGTAACCTATCTTCAGATAACCTTATACTTCGCCACTCATTGTCATTAACATCTGTGTACCAGATAAAATAACCCAGCCGTATACATTCTATGTCGAATCTAACCAAATCTGATGTAACAACCGACACAGTTAAATAAAATTAAAGATCTTACCGATGGTTCATTTGTCTTGACTTTCTTGCTTTGACCCGCCTGATTGTCTCCTTCACTCTTTCGCTTTATTTTAACATGTTCGTTTGCTAATTTTATAACACAATGAGCTAACTTGACCAAGGCATTAGTGTCCAGTGACTCTTTTAGAATTACTTCTATTCTTTCAATGTCAACATCGAAACTTTTTGTTATAGATTTAATGAGATCGTCACGATCAAGTGTATCTAAGGATTCTTCAGTAAATCCATGTAACTCTTCCGCATGTACAGAATTTTGAAACTTTATGATAACTTCCATTAACATATCCGAATTAAACTTAATGTCACTAATGAGTTTCATCTTGATAACAGATCACTAAAAATTAGCACGCTGATATTACGGCACAGCCTCTGAGCCAAACTGATGTCCAACTAAGATAATCTTATCATTATATATGCCTATGGTCAACCAATGAGAATAGTTGTTAACCCTTCACAATTTTTTAGGACGGGTAGTATTTTTTATTCTTTGTCAGTTCAATGAACTAGTCCTCATTCATGCCATTGCGAAATAAGTCATTCACATTATCTTCAAGGGTTTCATCTATCTTGGCACCTAGAGTTTCACGAGTTTTAACTCTTTTAGTCATTGAAGCAAATTTATTGTCATCAGCCTTCGACTTCCTAGGCGGGGCGTCGACTTGGTCATGTTCTTCATCATAATCATAGTTTTAATTATCTTAACCAACTTGAGTATCATCGTACTCAATTCTAAGTATTGTCTTAGCTTTGTCTCGCTTCGAGAGATTCAGTAGGTATACCCAATAACACATGGATATGCCCTTGCACTCATCAACGTTATCGAGTTGTCACTGCCGTGATGTTAGGTTATATAATTATGACAAGAACTATTTGTTCTCGTCCTGAACATGCATGAAATATTTGTAACTGGACGTTAAGCAACCAACAATCAATCAATCTTGGCGTCACTGATGAATCTTATGCAGACGAAGCGCGCGTCTGGCGTATAAAATTTTAACCCTGGTAACCTTTGATAACTAATTCTAATGGTAGATACAAATATACATACACCGGGCGTCTGTCTGTCCGTGTGTCGTTCCTTCTGGTCTCTTTAGCACTCTCACATGTACTGTTCAAAGATTTAGGATGCAATCACCAAATATTCCTAAAAATTGGTAAACATTTATTTTTCTGAACAAGCTTTAAACTCCTAAAGTTTACTTACATGAAGACAACGTGATGTTATGACTTAAAATGGTCTGATGAAAAGTCATGACTTTCCTTCTTTGTTCATCAAGTCCTTAACCGAGGCTGAGTTGTTTACATAGCTGGGTTCAGACTCAATTTTGACTTTCTATCTGTCATTGAATCAAAATTTGCATTCCTAAACACTGGGAACATGTTCCACAACTTCTGCTTAAAGTCATCACTTGTCAAGTACATTTCCAGCTTTTTTGGCACTGTTCTTGTTACTTTTATTTTAGAATCAGGGTAACCTGAAATTATGAATAACATTGTATTGGTAACTTGATATTAATAATAATGTTACCAGGCAAGACATAAACATATGTTTGTTTACTATTCCCCACCAAAGGGTATAGAGTTTGGGTAAAATATTTAAAGCAGTCAACCCATTCCAGCGGCAAGTCTGTATATACCTTCATATTTATATAGGGAGTAACACCCTAAGCAGAAGTAATGTAGGTATTTTTTTTAAATGTTTTTTTTTTCTCCCAAGACAACTCTTTGGAGAATCTGAGGTATAGCACGTAGGACCTACACTTGCGACTCTTTGTGAAACTGATCAACTTCTTTTTTCATCGCTCTTTCTTTGAAAAAAATGTCTTGTCCTTTTACATTCAATATACTTCGTTGTTTGACTTACTTCACCAGTGCCTATTCTACTACCTTTTTCGTACACTAATCCATCTATGTCATTGTTTACTGTATCTGTTCTACACACCATGGTTCTTGTCATCAGAATAATTGACGACCTTGACGGAAATAAGCCTCTACAAGTCACTTGAACTTTATAGTTCTGTCATTTCCATCTTGATTTGTGAACGTCTTAATTGGTTTGAAAGTAAAGTCAGTAAGACTTTCTTTGGTGTCTTCTAGTTTTCCTTTTACTGCTTTAGCTTTGAAAAAAAATCTTTGAAACCAACATTCCTGTCCATCTGTAATTTTCTTAATCCCCCTCCATCTGAATGAAATACTTTTTTGATTCCCTGTTGAAATGCGTATTTATTTGTATACGCTCGTCAAAATTTTGACGGGACGTATTATGGTATACAAATGTCCGGCGTAAACATGTCGCACCTTAACTAGAGAACGACTTATCCAAATTTCATTAATCTTAACAGGGTTGCTCTTATGATGGTCAAACGATCTGTATACTTTTCGGTTGAAATAAGAATGAATTTTTAAAAACATATTGATTCAAATAAAAACAACCCCACAATGAAACAAACTTGCATGTGTGATTTTTAACTTTTAAAATTTGAACTAATCAAATCTTGAAAAGCCTATTCTGGTTGGAAATCATTCACACAGAACAAACAAATCTGGATTAGATACTGCAGTTGAAGTATCTGCCTCTCTTTCTAAATCTGATCTAGAAACGCAACTACATTTGATTTAAACAGTGAGTGCAGCTACACTGTCAGTTACAAGCAGTACTATAATGAACAAGGGATAGGCACAATGACGGATATTCGTTTTTCACCAAAATTTAAATCGCATTTAAATGCGAAATATTTTAATTGTAAGAAAATAAGGAAACGCTCTTATTGTTTTGCGCTGTCGGATGAACTTAAAAAATCACATATACAGAAGGAATAATTGAGATGGAGGAAAGGAGAATCCTACTCAAGTTATAGGTTACTTTGATTCACGAAACCAACATCAGGTTCTATAAGTTATCATTCTTTTACTGACAAAAGTGCTGGTGTCTCATTAAATTGAGAGAAATTGTAAAAATGAGGATTAAAGATGAAAAACGGCGTAAAGCAAATAACAATCAATCTGATGGTACTGTTAACAAGTCTGAATTTTATATCTATAGGAATTATTGTGATTGACTTTTTCATCATCTCAATTCTGTCGAATAGAATACGAGAATCTAATCCCCTACTCTCAAAAAGTTTCTTCACTGGGGAGAAACATCAAAACTTTCTTAGAGTCATCTTCTATTCTTAACAGTACTATAACCCGTAGAGATCGCCATACACCTCCAATTACAGACCATTTTTGCAAGTCATTTTGAAGATACCATCTACATGTTTAATTGTTGTCAGTTATGTGTTGTTATAAGATGCAACATGGCAGGATAGATATGGATCACAGTCAAAAAAAGCCTCTTTAACTCCACAAGGGTGACTGGGGAAAGGAAACGACCGGCAGAAAAACGCTTGCCGAAGAGGGGCGTTCGTTTGGCTGTGCGGGATGTATAAAGTTCGCAGTCACGTCCGATCAGAATGGGGATGTTAAATCCGATGACTCGTGTAAAGAGAATGCCACGCTCTTTATACGTTAAGAACCCTTGCAACAACTCTTTGAGGGGTCCGTAGGTGGCCTGTTGCAAGGCAAAATTTCTGTCCCTATCCGATAAACCCTCATTTTCCAGTGGCAGTCCAAATTTCCCCGACCATCATCCCGGATGGCCTCTATTATGACAAGACTTACTCATTGTATTTATTGTTTACTTGTTCTCGTCCTGAACATGAATGAAATATTTGCCACTGGACGTTAAGCAATCAACAATCAATCAAAAACGGCCTCTATAACTCAACTTGGCATTCTTGACTCAATGCCAACATCTGTTTGATCTTCTTCCTCAGCCTCAGAGACATTCAAATTGTAATCATCAGTAGTGAATACGTAAAAGCATATGTTGTATATTTATAGCTAAGTTCTGTTAGTTAGACTATTAACGCCATGTTTCCTTAGCTGATTTGCTTGATAATGATAGTCTGCTGTTTGACTAGTACTTGTCATCATTCCCTCTAAAAGAGAGAAGGATGTGCGAGGTGGTGTATAAATATTGGATATGGTAGACTTAGGCAAGTAGTGTAGAACGTGCCAATTTTATATGTTAATCTATTGAAAGCTGTGCTTTACATCTGGAGACGGAATAGTACTATTTTATCCAAATTAAATTACCAGTCGTTCCTACAGAAATTGTTACATCAATTCTCTCTCGTTTTCAAAGTCATCATATTTAAGTTTGTCATATATAATAAGAACGCTAATCACTCTACTTATTAACAGTTTTTGATAGATACTTAAAAAAACATTGGTATTATTTGATTTTGTTATTAGACAACGCGTAGGCTTATCAAAATATCAATTGGAACTTAATTCTATTTTCATAATGTTTGCTTAAATAGTCAATGATTTTCTAACAATCATAGTCATATTTTGAAAAAAAAATTATTTGTGAATACCTGGATGTAAGCCATTGGTAAAGCTAAATTAAATCACTGATTTTTGTCTCTGAAAAATAGTTCAGTATCACTCGATTAGCATTTGCCATTTCAAGTTAAATATATCTACAGTTCCTCGTAAGGATGTTCGCTGCTCAGTGTCTAAACATTACAGCATTTCATTACCCTGGTACATGTTGATAGGGGTCTGCTTAGTTGGAATCCAGCTCTTCAAATGGCTGCATAGCACAGAACTGTGGACTTGATGGCTTCTCTCCTATGTTTATCCCCTTTGTTGCATCTATAGGTGTAAGAGCCGCACCTCCCTTCTTACGATTATATTTTTTCTTTAAACTCATTGCTAAGACCATTCATTTAAATATGATGATTTCCACATGAGTTTCTTTTCAACAAACTGAATCTTGCATGAATCGTCATCAGAGTCCGAACAACTGGCTTTCTCATTCTTCTCTGATTTCATATTGTGGTGCTGTTATTAATGATTGCACGTCGCCTTACTCTTGCCTGTAATGTATAGACATTTGTCAGCAGTGTTTTATTGACGGTTATGCATGATGGTAAATATAAAAAAAAAATAAAATTATAGTTTTATAAATTAAAATGTTGGAGAAAACTTGATGACGGGACGCGTGTATGTTATAATATACCTTTTACCCAACAACATTTCTCTCGAAATTCGTCTTGGTTGTGGCATAATAGATTAAGGCAACAGTAGTATACCGCTGTTCGAATATAAACCGATTGAGAAAAAAAGCAAATCCGGGTTACAAACTATATAAGAGGAGAATTACGATACAACAGAAACACAACACTAAATTTTAACACCCACAGAAAAGAACTTTAATATATCAATGGCCATTTTCCTTTTAAGAACAAAATGGTGAGTTAAACCTGGTTATGTGACTAGCCAAACCTCCCGCTTTTATGACAATGTTAAATATAACATTAAGATGACAACATTACACGACAGGTATACAATACAAATAAATGGGAGAACATATAGGACCGAAAAACACACGAATAATAACTATCAAAAGGTACTAGATTTATAATTTAATACGCCAGACGCGCGTTTCGTTCACACAGGACTAATCAGTGACACTCAGATCAAAACAATTCGAGAGCCAAAACAGTACAAAGTTGAAGAGCATTGAGGAACAAAAGTTCTAAAAAGTTGTGCCTAATACGGCGATAGTTAGACTTGTTTAAGATTGCACAGCTGCACGGGTTAGGACATCATTTGATGCAAAAGATGTACCTTTATTTTGAATGTGTTAAACAATGGACAGATAGTAGATATATGTTGTCTAGCTGATTCTTTTCAAAATAAACACTTAATCTAGCTCATATAGTTTTTGAGATAATTGCCTAAAACTGAAAATCTCTTAAAAGGACATTTATTGAAAGATCCTGCATATGCTGATTAGCGATATATTTAAATGTGTATTTTTTTTTATTTGAAAGACAATGATGTTACCTGCATAAAATGCTGTTCTGAATTTTCCCGTAAAATAAATGGCAGGTAATCAGACTGGATGATAACCGAAAAGAATCTGAAAATGATGACATTGAACCACCGGCAAAGAAACAACATAAAAAAAAAACATTAATCATGAGTCTAAATATAACACCGCTACGTATTACTTCAACCGGGAAAAGTTGAATATATTAATCAAGAGTCCAATTATAATACCGCTTTTTGTTTACCTCAACCAAGAAAGGCCATTGATTATTACACGTTTTGTTTTCATTTTTTACATCACTGGGTTGATACCTCTGCTGGTTGACTATTAGTCATAAAACAAGGATTGGATAAGTCCAAGCTGGCACATCCAGTTATTTTTTTTGTTGACCCATCATTCATTAAACTAGTGGCTTGAGGCACAAGGGGGGAGAATCTTGGCTATAAGGAAAATCTGATCTAGAAAAAAATGGGAGTGCTCTCTTCCTGGTCCTAGGTAATTTCGTCAAAAGGTCAAAATTAAAAAAAGATTTCTATTCTTTCTCAATAATATTTGTAGTATGTTGTACTACTTTTAGGACAATTTAGATCAATTATAGAAAACTTCATTGGATTTAACTCATAAAAATGACAAGTTTATGTTAAGGGGGTCTTGAAAATGTGCAAATCGGTGTCCTAAAGGTGCCCTTTTGACTGGGAATCACCGCTCTTTAAAACGCAAAATGATATTTCATCGACGGCATGAATCAGGATGCTGGCGTTTCTGAAAAACGCAATAGTGAAAGTTTTAAACACGACCTAGCGCCAAAGAAAAGGAGATGCCTTCAAAAATATTAAGACTCGTACACGGCTCTCTGACCTTGCCTTCGGTCATGGAAGAAAGGGGAATGTATAGTCCTTTGTAACTAGTTTGCAATTCAGATTTTAGCTTCGGACATGCAGGAAAATATGACTGTCCCCGACATTTGCAAAGCAAACAGCACAAGGATTAAACTGAACTCTGAACTGTTAATGACTATGATATTCCGAGAACCTTGTTGAACTCTAAACTATTGACAACTTGGTATTGATAGTGACTAGTTGATTAAAAGTCAATGGCAATTTTATGTCTTGTCATCAGTATTGAAATCTAGTCCATCCTCTTGTTAATAGTGTCAACCCGCTGGCTGATATACTCTCTTCAGAGCTAATAAGCTGCTATAAGATATCAAACATTTCATTATTTTTAGCCTCCAACACTGACACTAGATCTAGTTTTCGAACTAAACGACGTTCTCGAAGAAGAGCGCTTATCCTGAGTAAAAGATATGGACGAAGCTTTGGAAGATTGCGTTCTATTTGTTTTACTCTTTTAGAGTTTATTAAAAAGTAGAAAGTCATCATACAAACTAGTTGCCCTTCTGTTACACAATCTCAAATTACAAATACGTCAGAGATTAATTCCCTAGGTTTAAATTTGATTGATGTTACTACTGAATGAGTACAACACTGGTTTCTCCCTCCTTTGCAGCTATATACCAACTGAACCTTCATATGGTATTTTTATTTTCCAAATCATTCGGTATTTAAGAGCATGCAGAAACTTAATTTTTTATCAATTCTATTACAATCTTCAACCGAAAGTGCAATATCCTGACTTTGATTAAGTACAAATTGGTCCAATATAACATCTTTACTTAACCGTCTAGTATCAAACAAGGAAACCTCTCAGCAAAGAAATCAATGGATGACTGTTTATCTGTATCTACTTCTTTTGCGTGAAGCAAAACAGGTTCATTTAGAGGAAGATTTGCCTTGATGTAGTTGCACGCATTGACAAAAAACTGTCGTACAGCACCGAAAAACTCTTTTGAAACGGCTATCTCGAATAAAGTGGTTATTTTCCTTGTTTCAAATGAATTCTTTGGCTGTATTTCCAAATACCAAATCGTTGTGTCCACTTTTTGGTTACATAGTTCCTTGTACATGACCCCCAAGGGTGTCTGGGGAATAGAAGTATGGTCACCATTGGTCTTCCTCCGACCGGCAGTAAAACCCTTGCTAAAGTGGGGCGTCCGTTTGGCTGTGCGGGATGTACAAATTTGCAGCCACGTCCTGTCAGAATGGGGACGTTAAATCCGATGCCTCGTGTAAAGAGAGTGCCACGCTCTATGCACGTTAAGAACCCTTGCAACTACTCTTTGAGGGGTCCGTAGGTGACCTGTTGCAAGGCTGAATTTCTGTCCCTATCCAATATACCCTCATTTCCCGTGGCAGTCTAAATTTCTCCGACCTTAATCCCGGAAACCCCTATTACAGAACCTACCTATTGTATTTATTGTTAATTTGTTCTCGTCCTGAATATGCATGAACTATTTGCCACTGGACGTTAAGCAACCAACAATCAATCAATCCTTGTACATGACTGTATCCACTGATTTTCATAAAATTCTTCTCAAGTATACATTTTGATACTTACTGGAAACATTGAACTCCCCATCAGTTAGATCTGCAACATTTGTTTGCGTAGGCTTTTTCTCCCACGTGAATTTACAGGGTGCTGAAAAGCAGTCTATGGCCTAATCGAAGAATGCCATGATTGTCCAGATTAAGCAGACCATACATTGGAGTCTTACATGTATGGAAGGTATAACAAGTTTCTATAAACAGGTCTGTTGTATCATGTATATGTATGGTTCCAAAATTTGAAAAAAATGTAAAAGAGAGTTATCTCCCTTTTTTGAAAAATGCCAACTATTTTTAATGATATACATTTTTTGTCTTAACTAGACGGTGACTTGTTGATTTTATTTTTTATTATGTAAAAAGACTATTTAAGCAACGGAAAAAATACAAACATTAAAAAATCTTATATTAGGTTTCATGTGAAATTCTTCATAAAAGGTAGCTTTGCATTCATTTCCCTATCATTTCTATAGTAATCTTGAATGAAAACCAATAAACTTGAACCCTTCAAAAAAAATTAACTAGACGGTGAAGCCATTTTTTTATTTTTTTTTTTCACTTAACATATAATAAAGTTCATTTATTAAAAAAAATAGCCAATTCCTATATTAAGATATTTATACCACCCAGCCACCTTAACAATAGGAAATGAAAAATCGTCTCTTTTGTCGTAAATTTGAGCATGGAGTTTCCTTTTAGAAATTGAAATGTCTAAATCTAGAAAAGGGCAACAGCTGCTGTTTATGTGAGATTTATTATAGTAAGTTCTTTTGGTAAATTTCGGAAGTATGTTTAGAGAACTCTGGATTATTTAACGAAAAAATATCATCCAGATAACGGGAGGTATTATTGAATGTATCAACCAAATGTAACAATAATGGGTCTTTACCTAGTTTGGTCATAAACTGAGATTCATAGCAATATAGGAATAAATCTGCTATTAAAGGGGCACAGTTAGTGCCCATAGAAATACCTACTACCTGACGATACACTTTATCGCCGAAACGTACATTTATGTTATCTAGCAGAAAATTTAAAGCTTCAATCATATCCTCACATTTCCAGTAAGTGTATCTAGCATACTTTCCTTTTTCGTAACAGAAAAAGGCTTTAAACGAGTTACAGCAAATAAAATTACAATGAGATTTTTCAAAAAACCATTTTATTAAATACGAAAACTTTTTCTTTACAAGATTGTGTGGAAGTCAACAGAATTAAAAGGACCATCAAAAGCATGTATTTTATCTAAAACCTCTAAAGAATTTTTATCACTCCAAAAATAATCAATACCATTATTTTCATAAGCTTTATTACAAAAGTTAATAACCAGTTCTTTGATAGTAGTAAGGGAGGTAGTTAAAAGCACTGATAGATTAGTAGTAGAACACTTACTCGATGCGGAGATGAAACGGAATTTAAATGTTTGTTTATTTTTGCGTAATTTCGGTAACCAGTTCATGGTCGGGACTTTCAAATGTTCGGAAGAGTCTTTAAGCTGGGAAGTGGCAGTGATATGCTTGTTAACGATTAGACTCTCTGTGGTGCGTACGGACCTGAATGTAGAGGAATTGATAATTTCGTTTTGAAGAATTTCCGTGTAGTATATGCGTCATACCACCACTACATTATTGGCTGCCTTGTCTGCCGGTACGACCACAAACCGCTCTGCGAGTACTTTTTTTTATTCTTGAAATTGGAATATCATGGATCCTATTATTAATTTCAGAATTGTTTTCTAAATGAGATATTCGAAATTAAAAGTATTCATAATTTTATTCAAATAACTAGAGATTTTTTATCAGATTTATCACGTTTGCACCAAATTTTACAGTAGGCACACAGAGCGTCTTTAATGACCTGACGACACTTGTTTCCAATATATTATAGATGGAGGACGGTATTTCGGTCCTTTCTTTAGAAAAGATTTGACCTCACGGTCTTCGACGATGTTGAGGTCTCCTTTAATAACATGAGCACAGGGAACATATCTAAAACTAGTTGTTTCGCAGTCTCAAGTGGAAGGAACATTATTTTCTATATTGACGTCTGATGTAATTGACGTATAATTAAAATTCAAACTTCTGCTCGGATTTTTATAAGAATGCGAAATAATGTGTGGTTCTATATTATCTATTTTAAGTTCACAAATCGAATCTTCTCTCAGGTCCAACCCCCAAGGGTGACTGGGGAATAGAATTATTTTGATTTGAGTGTCACTGACGAGTCTTGTATATACGAAAAAGACCCCAAGGGCGACTGGGGTATAGAAGTATGGTCACCATTGGTCTTCCTCCGACCGGCAGTAAAACCCGTGCTAAAGTGGGGCGTCCGTTTGGCTGTGCGGGATGTACAAATTTGCAGCCACGTCCGGTCAGAATGGGGACGTTAAATCCGATGCCTCGTGTAAAGAGAGTGCCACGCTCTTTGCACGTTAAGAACCCTTGCAACAACTCTTTGAGGGGTCCGTAGGTGACCTGTTGCAAGGCTAAATTTCTGTCCCTATCCAATATACCCTCATTTCCCGTGGCAGTCTAAATTTCTCCGTCCGTAATCCCTTAATCTATTACAGAACCTACCTATTGTATTTATTGTGAACTTGTTCTCGTCCTGAATATGCATGAAATATTTGCCACTGGACGTTAAGCAACCAACAATCAATCAATCAATCTCTCAGGTCCAAAGTTCTTAAATTATCAACAATATCCTCCCATGACTTATCTGGTAATGATATGAAATAGAGTAATTTAACCTCAACAAATGAACAAGTGTTTTGTTTAACAATCTTGTTGTTATTGATGTCTTGATTATCTTCAGCTGGCTCAAGAGGAGTTTAGGACTCCAACTCTTGCGCAATAAGTACTAACTCATGTTGTTAACCGGTTAACACATCTTGAGAAAGTTCCTCTGGATTTTTTTTACATGTTGTAACACTGAAATCCTCTGCGGACGCTATTGAGTCAAAATCAGCATTTAGTTCTTGTTCTAATGTAGATAACTGTTCCCAATCCACTTGCATATCCTGCATCCTTTCCTTAGAAATACCTTCGCACAAAAAATGTTATGCCCCATTGACTGTGTATTCTGGTCTGTGTGTCCGTTCGTTAGTTCGTCTGTCCCGCTTCAGGTTTAAGAGGTAGTTTTTGATGAAGGTGGAGTTTAATTAACTTGAAATTTAGTATAAATGTTCCCTTTTGATATGCTCTTTCTGATTTTAATGCCAAAGTAGAGATTTTACCACCATTTCCATGGTCCACTGAACTGGTTTGTTCTCGTCCGAAAACAGGAAATTTTATAAAATTCTGTTCTTGCTTATATTATCTCTGTATATCAGGGGATTTATTACAATACGATGAAATTGATATGGAAGAACTAGTAAATAATGGACCCGCTTCCTGTAAGGCCATTTCTGTAACATTGCCGGCTGATCCAGTAAAAAAAAATTACCGCCCGATTATTTTTTTTTTTATTTTGAAAATCGGAATCGCACCTGGAAATTTGATCGTATCCGCGGATTTGTTCCGGACTTTATTTATTTCAAGTCACGATCATAAAAGCGTTTACTGTACAATGTATGAAGAGCAAACGTCTCAATGAAATAGAACAGTAAAAAAAAACGTCTGCCAAAGTAAACATGTCAAAAAGGCCGGCAGTGGAAAGCATCCCCTTATGCTGCAATGCCTCAGTAAAAGGCAGTGAACATTTAATGTAAAATAAGATATTCAATTGTTCTATTGATTAAACATGGGAGGACGTTCTGAATGACCTTTTAGAGGAATTTTATTTCAGTTTTGGTAAAGCAGACACTGTTGGTGTAGCTATAAATGCATCTCACAGTAAAACGTGCTCACATAGTCTTATCCTATATGAAAGGACATACAGAAATATTAGTGAATTTCCGTTATTAGTATCATCTTCTTCCCGCCTGACCACACGTTCCAGGAATTACTTTTCAAACTTTAAGAAAAATGCTCCCTTATGGAAAATTGCATTGTCCTGGAGGGTAGTTGGTAACATTTAGGGTATGACAAATCATACAAGTATTATGTAACAACAAGGAGTTGTAAGAGATGTTAGAGGTCTATTCCTACTGATTTTTCAAGTTCATGTCCTACCATATAAGAATTGTTAATATAATCATCTTCGTAGTTAAGCTTTCATAATTAACGTAAAAGGAGCGTACGGTTTTAATATTGACAAATTGTAATTTTGTTATTATTCTAAGTGTCTTTGAAGTTGAAGCCGATAAAGGACGTAAATTTTCATTTCCGCAAAATATTATAAGGTAAAGGTCCATTATCCATAAAAATACTCACTTGTTTGTACAGCTGCTTGTGTTGTTGGAATAGTTTCCGACACAGTTGTTGGTTCACTTGTTTCAGTAGTCCTCATCATTCTCATCATTACCATTGGTATCACGAGTAACGCTATGGCCAAAAAGGAATAGGAGGGAGTCCGAAATTTGATCCTGTGCAAAATCCAGAACCATCCACAAATGAAGATATGATTATTTTATGTAACGCCAACATAAATTAATGATTTTTTTTCTTCATTTTATCTCCTTGTCCTTTCTGAATACTGTGAATTACCCGAGTTTTTGTAAGGTTCATGCGTGTTTCTTTGTCTTTTTTTTAAATAGTTTGTCTTTGGTGTATCAGTTTTATCAAAGGTACTTTGATGATATTATTTAATTCATATAAGAAAAAAAATAATGATAATGATTTATTTGACATTTTAGAGTCTCATATATGGTGTTGTTATATTCAAGAAAAATAATAATGTTCACAAGATATCTTTGCGAATCTTTTTCTTTACCTGAGTTACTACGCTGATTGCAAATTCGTACTCCATTGCACGCCTACTCCTAGTAAATCGTTGAGGCATGTATTTACTTTGGATATGTTCATTCATAATGTATGTGCGTCGGATCTTTTGATTTTCGCCCGGTGTGAAATGAGCACCACATATTTTAATATGTTCTGTCACTGTCAATTCTCCATTTGTCTTTCCTAATTGTCTTCCTGTAGCTATGATCCACGCGTTTCGTCTGAAATTTGATACAGAAGGTACCCAATTTAATGACTGAAGAAGTAGAGAAAGATGGAACAGTTGTTTCCAGACTTTTAAGATTATATATGTTAGTGTTGATTTTTTATTTGTAAATAATCAATTTGTTTTAGACTAGAATTTTAGTTTATTGAATGACCTTTCGTCTAATTTTAAAAATATACTTTAACTGGAAAAAATGTTGACTGGGGAATAGAAATATGGTCACTAGGTCTTTCCCGACCGGCAGTAAAACGCATGCCGAAGTGGGGGAGTCCGTTTGGCTGTGCGGGATGTATCAAGTTCGCAGTCACGTCCGGTCAGAATGGGGACGTTAAATTCGATGCCTCGTGTAAAGAGAGTGCCACGCTCTTTGCACGTTAAGAACCCTTGCAACAACTCTTTGAGGGGTCCGTAAGTGGCCTGTTGCAAGGCAAAATGTCTGCCCCTATCCAATATACCCTCATTATATTGTAATGGTTATTACGTGTAACTATATCAAAAGTTTGTTCACCGAGAACTGTTGGCTGTTGGTGGTCATTTACAGATTGATAAAACTGTGCTATAGTTGGCCGGGTTTTTCTCAACTTCTGATGACTGAACATTGTCATATGGAGTTTCCTCTTGTAGAAAAGCAGAAATTAAATCTACTGAAGGTTTTGGTTCTTAATTCTTTTCTAATAAGCTGATGATCCTGTCCAATTTATGTTGTGTAGTCTGGAACGTATTAACATTTGTAGCAACGGTGTTGTCTCTTGTTGTTGTTTTAAGTAAAATATCTAAAGAATCTTGATCATCATTTGTGGCAATTTGTTTTTCTTGTGTTGTTGTCGTTCTATGATATAAAATGTCTATTAAATATGTATATTCATTTGTGGCATTTAAGTTGTCTTGATGTTGAATTGTTGGTTTCTCGTTGACAATAGTAATGTCTAGAGACATTGGATACAGCTGTCTTCTGCTTCTGATGGATACGTCTTTGAGGCTAGTCAGGTTTTGTCCTAAATCATCTGTTTGTTGAGCTGATGTTTCAACTAAATTATTTGAGACTGTACAAGATCCAATTTTAACTTTTAACACAGTTTTAACGTCAATTGCTGACAGAACTATTCCTAAGACCTCGGCAAATCTGAAACATCCCAGCAAACCATGGTTTGATGATGCTTGTGATCAAGCAATAGGTGACCGTAAAAAATCTGAAAGACGGTTCAATCAGCAACCAACGACGGAAAACTTGAGTAATTTCCGTGTTTTTCGCGCTAAGGCACGGCGGACTTGCAGGCAAGCACGACGAACGTCTTGGAAGAAATTTGTCTCGGAGATAACATCTCGCACTCCGATGACAAAAGTATGGAACATGATACAAAAGATAAAAGGTAAAAATTCTAAAGCCACAGTTAAACATTTAAAAAATGGCAATGATTTATTAACATCTGAAAAGGATATTGCCAACAAGCTTGGTGACACTTTTCCGAAATCTTCTTCTTCTAACAACTACAGGGAAGATTTTAAAACACTTGCCAGACTCCTCGCTGGAAGCTCTTTTGCAGCTTATGAATAACATCTGGGAATCTGGTGATTTACCATCAATCTGGAAGCTTGCAACCGTCGTGCCTATTCCAAAACCAAGTAAAGATCACACGGATCCTCTTAATTATCGACCAATTGCTCTTACCAGTTGTGTCTGTAAAACACTAGAACGGATGGTCAATGATCGCCTTGTTTGGTTCCTGGAATCCAATGGGCTTTTAGCCAATATCCAGTGTGGATTCCGCCAAGGTCGCAGTACTCTTGACCATCTTGTTCGATTCGAATCATTTGTCCGTAATGGTTTTGCGAAAATGAACATGTAGTGTCGGTCTTTTTCGATCTAGAAAAAGCCTATGATACTGCATGGAAGTATGTTATTTTAAAAGATCTCTTTGATATGGGGTTGAAAGGCAATATGCCAAATTTTATTTCGAATTTTTCTATCTAACAGACAATTTAATGTTAGAGTAAATTCAACCATGTCTGATCTGTATGATCAAGAGATGGGTGTCCCTCCGGGCAGTATTTTATCTGTTACATTATTTAGTCTTAAAATCAACAGCCTTGTTGAAGTTTTAAAAAGTAATATTGAAGGTTCATTGTATTTTGATGACTTTTTAATATGTTATAGAGGCAAAAATATGAATAACATAGAAAGACAATTACAGTTATGTCTTGGAAGAATTGAAAAATGGGCCTCGGAAAATGGGTTTCAATTTTCCACTTCAAAAACGGTCAGGATGCATTTTTGTAATAAAAGGAAATTGCATCTTGATCCAGAACTCACTTTGTACGGCAACCTAATTAAAATAGTTGATGAAACCAAATTTCTTGGGTTAATTTTCGATAAAAAGTTAACCTTTCTACCCCATATCAAAATGTTAAAATCGAAATGTTTAAAAGCATTAGATATTTTAAAAGTTGTCGGCAGCACCGACTGGGGTGCTGATCGCAACATTTTACTTAATTTATATAGATCTCTAGTTAGATCTAAACTAGATTATGGCTCTATAGTGTATGGCTCTGCAAGGAAGTCCTACATACAGATTCTCGATGCTGTGCATCATCAGGGTTTGCGTCTCTGTCTTGGCGCATTTAAAACCTCACCAGTTGAGAGTCTGTATGTAGAGGCTGATGAGCACTCACTCTTTAACAGACGTTTGAAGCTTGGACTTCAATATGCTGTCAAACTAAAAGCCTACTCAGATAATCCTGCCTACAGCTGTGTTTTTAATCCAATTTATGAAGATATTTTTGCAAAACATGAAAATAAAATTCCTCCGTTAGGTATACGTTTAAAACCACATTTAGCTTCTTTTGATTTAAAATCTGTTGCTCAAGTTGAAACTTGCAAATGTCCTCCATGGGAACTTCCAAAACCAAAAATGATATTTGATCTCCGTGAACACAATAAAAATAAAACAAATCCTCTTTTAATTCAGCAACACTATGCTGAAATCAAAGCCAATTATTCAGATTTTTCAACTGTCTATACTGATGGATCAAAAGATGGTGACAGAGTTGCATCTGCTGCTGTCTTCAGGGACAGAGCTGCAACTCTCCGTTTGCCGTCTGATGCATCGATCTTTACTGCTGAAGCAGAAGCAATAATTTTGGCTTTGAAATTTATTGCTTCTTCAGATAAATCCAAATTTATTATATGTTCTAATTCACTTTCATGCTTATAAGCTATACAAAATACTAAAATTAAAAACCCAGTAATTCTCAAAATTTTATATGTAATGAGGAATTTAAAAATTCTTCGTAAAGAAATATTATTTCTATGGGTGCCGAGTCATGTTGGAATCCTTGGAAACACAGCTGTAGACCTTGAGGCAAAGAATGCCCTGGGTGACCCTTTATCTAACTGTGATATACCATATACCGATTTTAAATCTAATATTAGAGAATATGTTTTTAATATATTGAAAAATGAATGGAGTAAAAAAGATGATAATAAATTACATGAAATTAAACCTAATTTAGGTAAACCTTTCAATAATGTTATGTGCAGAAAAGATCAGTGTGTTATTTCTAGATGTCGTATTTGTCATACTAGAATAACACACGAATATCTTTTAAAAAATGAAGTAGAACCACAATGTATACCTTGTAACTGCAAGTATACTATAAAATATGTTTTAATCAATTGTATTGACTTTGCTGATATTCGTAAGAAGCATTTCAATGTTAATAATATGTATGATTTATTTAATAATGTTCCATTTACAAATATTGTTTTATTCTTAAAAGAAGTTGGAATATATTCTAAAATATAAAAAATGTTATTATATTTAAAACGATTTTAAATTTTATCACGTTATCTTAATGTTCATTTTTATTTGTAAATAATCAATTTGCTTTAATCTAGAATTTTAGTTTATTGAAGGGCCTTTTGTCTGATTTTAAGAATATGCTTTAAATTGTAAAAAATATTAGGATTAGCTCTCGCCGCGATATAGCCTTGTTGTGCTAATGCGGCGTAAAGCAACCAACAATCAATCAATCAATCAACTAAATTATCTGTTTGTTGAAATGATGTTTCAACTAAATCATCTGTTTGTTGAGCTGATGATGTTAGGTCTGGGTGTAAAGTTTTGAGTCATTGTGGATATTGTTGATGATATAGCCTTTTTACTTTCCTGCCACTGGTGAAATGTTATTGCCTCATCGTCTGATGATATTATTACAACAGTGTCTGTCTGTACACACACGATCATCAAATTCCTGCTGGTGTTTGCAATTTGCTATTGATGCCAGTTAGTGTCTAAAACCGGTAACCCGAACCAATGCAAATGACTGCATTACCGTCGCGATCGTGAGAACATTTGTCAGCTGATTACCTTGGACCACTTCCACTAGGAAAGAGAATTAAAACAAAGGCAAAATGATTTGTCTTTTACTATTTGTAAATGAGGACAAAACTTTTGTTTATACATATCCACCACTTGTCTTTGTTAAACACTTCAAATAAAAAAAAATATTGCTTAATCAGTTGTTATGTAAGTTGGCTTATGTCAATCGAACAGAAAATGCTGCACGTCCCAAATAATGCTCAATTACTCATATAATGGTGGTTCTTTTTCATAAAATTCGGAATTTGTGTTTTGAACATCAATCTTAATGTGATATGAAAACAATGTACAAGTAACAGCATCCCTTCTAATCCTTAGCAGGGGCCGATCCAGACCCTTGATGTCAGGGAGAGAGCCATCATGAAACCAAAATTAAACTATTATTTAGAGGTGTATATATATGAAAGTATGGGTGGTAATGGTGGTTTTTTTATTTATTTATTTTTTGGGAAGGGGATGAGATCATCGTCTCTATAGTTCTATATATATTTTTCTTTTATATTTAACCATTTCACTCGATTCTTTATTCTTCTTTATTATATTCGTTCAAACATGCATGTAATATTTGCCACAGAATGTTTACTTGACGTTTAGCAACCAACAGTCAATCAACCAATTCTGTATACTTCATTTCATCTTTATTCTGTTATTTCCTTTTTTTGCTTCTGTAACCCCATTCATACCCTCTCAGATTATCACCCATTCATACCCTCTCAGATTATCACCCATTCATAGCCTCATACATGTGCACCGGGTAGTTGAAACAGGAAAAATATATCGATATATATTAATTTAAGCTTGGTCTAAATTGGCTTTCACTTGTTTTATACGTATGATGCAAAGGAGTAATGCTTTCAGCCGCAATGCAAAAAGTAAAATCACAAAAATACTGAACCCAGAGGAAATCAAATCGGAAAGTCCTTAATCATGGCAAAATCAAATGACAAAACACATCAAAAACGAATTGAAAACAACTGTCATATTCATGGCTTGGTACAGGCATTTTCAAATGTAGAAAATGGTGGATTAAATCTGGTTTTATAGCGCTAAACATCTCACTTTGTACGACAGTCTCGTCAAATTCCGTTATAATTAAAATGATGCGTGAACGAAATAGACAAAATAAATAAAATAGTCAAAATATGGGTACAGCAGTAATCATCGTGTTACAATTTTAAAAGAAACAATTTAACAATTTTAAGTTACTCGCTTCTAGTTGTGGTGTCCACCTCCCTATCAAGTCTTGCAGGTTCCCGAAAACAGATTGAAAATATTGTTTGAAAAACATGAATTACCCTTCGGGCAGCAAGATGGTTATCCATGGGTTGGGCTAATTCGACTAATTCAGTGCCCTCTATTCACTACCGTTTCTCGATAATTTTGCCATGCATTATTATATATGTTTACTACACCAAACATGTAATCTAGCAACAAGTCAATTTAAAAACCCTGTGTTGAAATATGAAAATCCTAAAAGTGACAATTTTATGTAAATTATTTATATATTTATATTTATATATTGTCTCTTTGTCTCTCATAGCTCGTAGCAATTATTTTATGTTCACAATTGTTAACTGCTGTCCAAAATTCTGTTCCAATTGTGCCTTCTACTTTCACTTGCATCTGCAAAATAATGACAAATCCATGTTTATATCCGTATTTCAAACCGAGGATAGTATAAATACATATCCACCAATACAGATAAGTTAAAAGTTATGTGTTAATGGTATAATGACAACTACACTGTACAAAAAATAGGTGTGCATGTGCAGTTTTAATTATTTTAACTTGTACAAGTTATCCCGAGTCCTTCTTAAGCGAACCATGAGGTTTTCGTTATTTTTTACATAATAGTTCATTTTTGGGTCTATTCCAACGGTTGATAAGATAAGTTTTTGAAAAAAACAAGAATGTGTCCATAATACACGGATGCCCCACTTGCACTATCATTTTCTATGTTCAGTGGACCATGAAATCGAGGTCAAAACTGTTATGTGGCATTAAAATTAGAAAGATCATATCATAGGGAACAAGTGAACTAAGTTTCAAGATGATTGGGCTTCAACTTCATCAGAATCTTTAACATTTTAACAAGATGCGGGACAGATGGACAAACGGACGCACAGTCCGAAAAAAATAATGCCCATAAATGGCGCATAAAAACCAAAGCCAACAATTTGGAATAATTACATTACATGTTTGTTTCCCGAGAATCCGTTACTTTGATTGGCTAACAAAAATCGCTGGTCATTCAAAAATTTAACTTATCAAAATGCTTCATTGATTTATCATGACACGTGCTTCGAAAAAAATAGTGCAAACGTAAATAAAAGAGGCGACAAAAGAATAAACTCTTATCACAGATATATGTTTCGCTTTTAAGTAATTTCGATAACTCAAATGTTGAAATCAATGTGTTGAGATGTGCCAATGTTAATACAACGCAAACCAAATACCATAGACTTATCATAAGCAGTTCCCTTTAAACAAACCTAAACACAAACTTATACATGAAAACTAAGCAAAGGTTTCAAAGTCAATAGACCATGATTGAAAAAAAGGGGGGGAAATAATCTCCATGGAAATTAGATTTGCCAATGCTTATACAACTGCATACCAATTGTCATTAACTTACCAGTAGTGGTTCCCCATTAACTGACCTAATCACAAACTTAAGCAAAAATTTGAAGTCAATCAACGAGGACTGAGGTGGATAGGCCAAATAATCTCCCAAGGAAAAGAGATATACCAATGCTTATACAACTGCATACCAATTATCATTAACTTCCCACTGGTGGCTACCCATAAACTGACCTAATCACAAACTAATACAAGAAAACTAAGGCAAAAGTTTCAAAGTCATGGTAATGAGATGTGCCAATACTGGTACAACTACATACCAAATAGCCCCCAAGGGTGACTGGGGAATAGAAGTATGGTCACCATTGGTCTTCCTCCGACCGGCAGTAAAACCCGTGCTAAAGTGGGGCGTCCGTTTGGCTGTGCGGGATGTACAAATTTGCAGCCACGTCCGGTCAGAATGGGGACGTTAAATCCGATGCCTCGTGTAAAGAGAGTGCCACGCTCTTTGCACGTTAAGAACCCTTGCAACAACTCTTTGAGGGATCCGTAGGTGACCTGTTGCAAGGCTAAATTTCTGTCCCTATCCAATATACCCTCATTTCCCGTGGCAGTCTAAATTTCTCCGACCTTAATCCCTTAATCTATTACAGAACCTACCTTTTGTATTTATTGTGAACTTGTTCTCGTCCTAAATATGCATGAAATATTTGCCACTGGACGTTAAGCAACCAACAATCAATCAATCAATCAACATACCAAATATCTTTGACGTGCCACTAGTGGTTCACCATAAACTAGACCTAATCACAAACTAAAACATTGTTGACGCCGTCGAATCAAACATGAGAAAACGTGGTATAAAACACTTGAAATGAAAGGGCCAGCAATATTGCATGAAAAAAAACTTACTCATTACACCCTAGAGAACACTGGAAATGAAAGGGACGACAACATTGCTCAAAAATAAATCATAACCACCCTCTTATAATAATGAAAAACATTCAACTGACGTTTATCTCTTTTTTCAGTTACTGAGTTAAAACTACGAAACATTGATTGCTTCTTTTTGTGAGTTATAACATTGTAAGTATTTTTCATTTATTATATTTTTTTAACATCAATATCCTTTGAACTTTAATGTTCCTTATCTCATACCTATAACACTTCCATTGCATGTCACAAGATAAACTTGAACTCAGTTTATATGCTGTTCTTTTCTCTCCAACTCTAACAGAACACACACAGTCACACTTTGATGTCACAAGCAAAACATTGACCACTTTACTGTTACATGGTTGGCATTTATAAATTTTATTGGAAATGCAATGGCTTTGAAACATGTAAGCACATATTCATGTGGATCATTAATCAGGCTCTGCAAGTGTTATGCAACCTGAGGGTTCCACTAGTGCTATAAATTGTATTTTACTTAACTCTATGTATAAAATTGAGACAAGTTTCGTATATTTTTAGGAGTTTATTTTTCATTATCTGTAATTTAAGAAAAACGAAAAAATATGTCGGGCACAGAACACTGTTAAGTTTTTTTTTTTATTTAACAACACGCGTTTAACCTTAGAATATTTAAATGTAAATCTCATTTTTAATGTTAGAACTAAACAATGTCCACATGCATTAGATACCAATATTCAGTAGTTAAATAATCGCTTTATCTTTAGGTACATCAGTACAAATTATTATGAAGTAGTAGTAGTTCTTTCAATGTTTGCTATGTTATTTTTAATTGATATGTAATTATGTAAGTTCAGCATTTAATGCTGTCATGAAAAACGTAACACATGCCTGGGGTTCAACTTGACATGAAGTGTACAAGAATGTGCAGGTCCGATACAATGGATAAAACTGTCTTTTAAATAACCTTGAATTGACTACTTTTTAAATTAATAGTTATACAATTTTTCACAATCTTGAAGCAAATTTCCTTGCCATCATTATCACACGGGACAACTTTTAAAATTCTTCAATTTAGACGAACAAAAAATTGATAAAAGGATGGACTAGATGAGAGAGTGGGAGGTTTCAGATGGTTGGAACAATTGGGACAGTAATCTGATGTTACGTTGGCTTCTCTCACTTTCTAGATGAAAAAATTCACAAACAACGCAAATATAACACAAAAAATAGTGGATCTGGTTTGTCGAGAGATGACATATACTATGTTTCTTGTACCAGAATTTCCATTTATGAGTATATTGGTATGGTCGGCGATGTGAAAAATGTCGACACTACTGAATTTATTCTTAAGTAATGCATAGATTATCTGAGCTTTTGTCATATTGTCCCTCCTAGAAATGTGATGCATTTGAGTAGTTGGCATTCAGCTGATACATCAGATACAACATAAAAAATCTACAGACGCACTGTGTTGGTCGCCGTGATTCTGGTGAATTAGTGAAGTCTGTAGCATAATGTAACAGTAGATGTCTAGTTACATAATTACCTTTTTTTATATCTGCAGCTTGTGTTAATTGTTTCTTCATGTATTCACCAACATGGACATCTAAAAACGGATCAAAGTTCTTTGGTTCCCCAGTTTTAATTCAAGGCACGATTCCCCAACAAACATCGTAGGATGTATTTTATTGGAATTGGTTAGTTATGCCATGTTAACACCCTTACACACATTAAATTATGTGTTGCCATACTTTCATGTGGACAGAAACCATAAAACAATAAGGCTTAAGGCACAATACAATATTCCTCGGTATCTTCAAAAACAAAAACCCGTCCTTTCTAAAACTTTTATTTATCAAATTTGCCAGCAACAATATCGGAAAATTTCCCATTCCTCAGATTTGGTCTTGTAAACAAGTTTTCTAACATTATCATCACCATTTATCTTGCAATTGGGTGTCTTACAGATACAGCCCTACATATATCGCTATGCTGTATCTGTATACTATACAGATATCGATGTAAAGCTCCGCCCACTGCCGTTTGTGTATTGCTGCTGACGAGTGTAGTATGAACCTGCGTCACCTTAGAATGTGTATTGCAGTCGTATAACAATGACGTATTAATTGACCTTATGCGAACTTACGATTACTTTTGATACGTTCTGTTTGTTTTTAAACACTTCTTTAGAGCAATAGGAATTCAACCAATTTTCTGATAACAGAAAAATATGAACGGCAATATTAACTACGACGACAATCATCGATTTCAAAACGTGAATGTGTACATGTGTGACAAAATCAAACATGTCAATTTCAGCATGCATGTTAGTGAATGTCAAGTTCAGGTCAAAATTCTGAAGCGTAGGACAACTCGTACGCTTCTGTTTCAAATTGTACAATGTTTTGTTATTAAATTTTGTGTTTATTGTTGAAATTAGTTGATATGTTAAAAGAGATAATCATTCACCTTGAGCGATGTATTATTGTTGACCAATCGAGATTCTTTTTATGCGAACCCGTCTTGAGCTAACTGTGATTTTAATATTACTACGCGGGCCTCAATGGATTTAAAATTTAAAATTAATGTGTTTTTTTTTTTTTTTTTTTGTCTTTCAAAGCACAAATAATATACAAAATTAATTGCAGGATAAAGACCATAACTGTTTAGTGTCTCTAAATATCAGCTGTATTTGTCATCAGCTCGAAACATGAATAATAACTTGCTAAAGCTCGCATTACACCTATTTCTTAGCCTCGAAAAATACAGCTGATATTTAAAGACACTAAACAGTTATTATATGCTTTCTCTGTACTATGGTTGATGTTTTCACTCTGTTACAAGTCTTTGTCAAGACTGTTTAATTTGCAAACAATGAAATGGAGAGATAATTTTCTGACACAAATAGCAGATAAGAAAACATTAATATTTTGGAAAATTTATGTCATAGATCACAAAGGATATGTTCCTATTGTTGAGGCCAAATGTACATGTACATTACATACTTGTTTTATCAGAAGAAATGCGTGTGTGTCAAATTGCGCCCTGTTGCGCCACAAAACCCATTTCACGTACTATAAAATTTCAAAACCTTTGACTCAGAAAACCGATTGAAACATCTGCAAAAACGCGGTTTGAGAGCTGCAACCACTAATGATTTATTTTATCAAAATACCATTACCTTTCTTTCTTGAAAACGAAAAGACCGTAGGTCTTTTAGTTGGTGGTAAGGTATCTACTAAATTTCTATCCTTCTTTATATAACCTTTGACAAAGGCATGCAGTACTTTCATTAATGTCTGAATCAATTATTGCATCAAAGAAAAGAACTTTCTTGTAGTAAATTTCTCTATTCTGTGAATATGACACTGTGTAGCAGTTTCTTTCTTTAACTTTACTGTATTTCATGCTATAAACCATGTGTCCCTTGACTTATGCTCTTTTAAACAATTCAATATTTCCGTGATGAAATGGGACAACAACATTTATGGCTGAAAAGAATGCTTCATTTGATTATGTTTCTATTTCCTCATCTACTTCATCCAGAAAAACGCCTAGTTTTGTTTCTGGTGATAAAACAATAAAATGTTAAAAATAATTATAAAAATACTTTACAAGTATATCCTGCTTACAAGGGATATTTGCAAGCCGAATTTAAGTTGTATTTTAAATATTTTTACTCATGAATCATGGCATTGTCTTCTAATTTTAAATTTATTTTTAATATGATTTGTTCGGGCAGGTAACTTTCTTTAATCCTTTGTTTTTTTCTGGTGTGCACTACAAGGCAGCAACTGAAGTAGGCCATGATGCTTTATTACAAATGTGTGATAAAGTACTGCAAGAAGTATTTTTTCGTTATTTCCTTCTTCATATGATTGTACTACTAGACTCGCCTATTACCCAACTTGTTTGAGTGGTTCTGGATGGAGGTCACCTGATGCTGTCTAAGTCTTTGGTAAAATTGAATGCATGTTATTATCAGCACAAAAATTGTCTGAATCCAATCTACAATTATAATTAATTACTAATATTAAAGAGGTATTCATTAAATTTTCTTGACCTGTAATGAGCTCAATCTCCCCCCTCTGATCCTCATTCGTAGCTTCTTATTGCTGATTTTCTGACTGAATACTGGTCCAACTTTTATGCTTCTTAAAGGGTAATATATAACTGAAAAACGTATTTAATACGTTCCCTGACCGGATATATTTTGGATTGGAAAACCCGTTTTCTTGAATCCGAAACTCTAAGCAAAAGTAATAACTCTATTTCAATCTGTTAACAGTTATGACATTTTGTTTAGATTATAAAATGTGCTACCTCTATGAGTATATTGATTTGGTTAAAGTAACAGGCCTTTACAATTTGACCACAATGATGTCTTAATAGGCGGTAGTTCATAAATTAACGCTTGACTAGAGGCATCGTCATCATTTTGGTTCAGGTGTCAGACCAAACACTTTTTCGCCTTTTTTCTTAAAAATCAATTCTTTAATATAATAACCACTAAGATTCTTAATATCTTACTCATTTAGAACTTTAATCACGACCTGCAGGATAAATCTCATCATCGATTTGCTTTCGTCTATCATGTCTACTAGTGAAAATATTATTTTCCCACTATTCAGATTTCTTAACATATTGCCTTTTAGGCTAGCTAAATTTTCTGCATGACTAAATTCTAACCTATTTCTGACTTGCAAAGCCTCAGAGGGACTGTCCCATTTGGAAAATTAACGTTGATGAATTATTGTCTAAATTATATCAATATTTTTCTCAACACCTTGGTTCGAAAACCTTTTCCAAGAACTATATTTTAAATTAAATAAGGTACATGGTAGATAACAGTGCATATAGGGTGTTACATTACATTTTAGATGAACAAACAAAAAGTTCAATCAAACTCTAAATTTTACAAAATATATCATTTCCAGTTACATTTTCACATTCTTTGCAACATACAAATAAATAATTAATAAATGGCATAAAACCCCTGCCATTCTTTTTTCTTTTGAATTAGGTTTCAGAACATATGAATTCAACAATTTGTCTGGCAAATATTTTAACAATTATTTTATTTTTCACCACCAGATAAGCTGGTTCATTATAAGTCATTGCTACCCTTTGGTGTCCAAATATGGAATACAATACCACAACTTTGTACTGGTAAGAGAGACCTGGTGAACAAGGACTACATAAGACATATCATTGTTAGTTATTTATATAAAAAAAATAACCACACAACCGCTATTTATCTCATGGTCGGGAGGCTTGCGTGTCTCAGTGACCACAAGAACCAACTGGAGTCCTGTCCCCTGATAGGGTCATCCAAGTTGGACAGGTCTAAAGGTAGAGGAATATTGTCTCTTTAATAAATCGTGCTGCTTGAATAAGTTAAAGTTACCAACGTCCAATAAAAGATGCAAGGCAATGCTATTGGTAAGGTATTTGAAGCAATATCCTTGAACAGATAAAAAATCTTCGTACCGATTTATTATCTTTCGAGCATCACATTAATCTTTAAATAATTAAATCACGGAACTGTTAATATTTTTTTTTTTTTTTTGGAAAAATGTTTCACATCATTCGCAATCTGTTTTATATTTTTATGTCCCACCGTAGAGGAGGGGGCTTCTAAGATTTATTCTTGTCCTACTGTACGTCCGTATGTCCTATAGTTTATTTCCGTTTAGTTTGCCGTCACCAAATGTTATGTAACTTATACACCAAAAAATACAGATCAAGTTTAAATTTTTGGTTGAGTCACATTTACCGTTCTAGAGCTATGCCCCTTTACAAATGACAAATTTGCAAAAAAAAACGGTTCCGTTCTCTTACTTTAATGTTCCTCAACAAAATATTATGAACAATGCTCCTTACCACAAAGTACAGACTTTTTCGTGGCGTCACTTTTACCGAAATGAAGCTTATATCAAGTAATGTCAGTCTTATATATTAAAGTTCATAAGAAAATTTGATTCTATATAAAATCAGACTCTGAATTGTAGTGATTTAGCTAATCTATAAAAGATTTTACACCGGTTTACTCCAATATTGTAGATTTCCGTTACTATGGCAAACACTCATATTTTCCAACTCAAATTTTAGGTCTGAGTAGTATACAATTACTGCTTCTATCAGGCCTTTTAAAGAAAAAATGAAACTTCGTATATCACCGTAGGTGGCCTGTTGCAAGGCTAAATTTCTGTCCCTATCCAATATACCCTAATTTTCCATTGGCAGTCCAAATGACCCCGACAATCATCCCGAATGGCCTGTATTATGACAAGACCTACCTTATGTATTTATTGTAAACTTGTTCTCGTCCTGAACATGCATGAAATATTTGGACGTTAAGCAACCAACAATCAATCAAAATTCAACATTCTTTTTCAACAGTCGATTTTCAACTTTCAACATTCAATTTCATCATTCAACATTTAACGCTCGTTTTCAACATTCGATTTTCGACTTTTAACATTAGTTTGCAAAATTCAACATTCGTTTTCAATCTTCTTATTCGTTTTCAACATTTGGATATCAACTTTCAACATTCGTTTTCAACATTCAACATTTCCTCGTTTTCAAAATTCAACATTCGTTTTTTTTTTCACCATTCGCCTTCAACTTCGATTTTCAACTTTAAAAATTCGTTTTCGACATTCAACATTCGTTTTAAAATTTTAAACATCCAACATTCGTTTTTAACATTCAACATTTTTTTTTCAACATTCGTTTTCAACATCTGATTTTCAACTTAGAACACTAATGTTTTCGTTTTCAACACTATTTTTTTTTTCGTTTTCAGCATTTAACATTCGTTTTTAACATTCAACATTTTTTTTAACATTCGTTTTCAACATCTGATTTTCAACTTTCAACACTATTTTTTTCGTTTTCAACATTTAACTTTCGTTTTTAACATACAACATTCGGGTTTCAAACTTTCACCATTCGTTTTCAATTTCGATTTTCAACTTTGAAAATTGTTTTCGACATTTTACATTCGTTTTAACATGTTCGACATCCAACGTTCGTTTTTAACATTCAACATTTGTTTTGAACATTCGTTTTCAACATCTGTTTTAACATTCGTTTTCAACATTCGATTTTCAACTTACAACATTCGTTCTCAACATTCAACATTCGTTTTTAACATTAAACGCTTGTTTTGAACATTCGATTTTCGACATTCAATATTCGTTTTCAACATACACTATTCGTTTTCAACATTCAACTTTCGTTTTTCAACTTTTAAAATTCTTTTTCAACATTCAACATTCGTTTGCAACTTTTGTTTTCAACATTCGTTGTCAAAGTCGACTTTCAACTTTGAACATTCGTTTTCATCATTCAACATTCGTTTTCAACATTTAACGCTCGTTTTGAACATTCGATTTTCGTCTTTCAACATTCGTTTTCGACATTTAACATTCGTTTTAAAATTTTCAACATCCAACATTTGTTTTTAACATTCGTTTTCAACATCTGATTTTCAACTTTCAACACTATTTTCTTCATTTTCAACATTTAACATTCGTTTTCAACATTTAACATTCGTTTTCAACATTTAACATATGTTTTTAACATACAACATTCGAGTTTCCAACTTGCACCATTCGTTTTCAACTTCGATTTTCAACATTCGTTTTAGATTTTCAACATCCAACATTCTTTTTTAACATTTAACATTCGTTTTCAACATTCGATTTTCAACTTTCAACATTCGTTTTCAACAGTCAACTTTCCTATATCAACTTTCAAAATTCGTTTTCAACATTTAACATTCGATTTGCAACATTCAACATTCGTTTGCAACTTTCGTTTTCAACATTCGTTTTTAACAGTCGAATTTCAACTTTCAACATTCGTTTTCATAATTCAACATTCTTTTTCATCATTTAACGCTCGTTTTGAACATTCGAGTTTTCGACATTCAACATTCGTTTTCAACATTTAACATTAGTTTTCAATATTTTAATTCGTTTTTAACATTTGGAGATCAACTTTCAACATTCGCTTTAACATTCAACATTTGCTCGTTTTCAAAATTCAACATTCGTTTTCAATATTCAACATTCGTTTTTTTCACATTCGATCTCAATATTTTATTTCAACTTTTAACAGTCGTTTTCAACATTCGACCTTCGTTTTTCAAATCCGATTTTCAACTTTCAACACTATTTTTTTCGTTTTTAACATTTAACATTTGTTTTAAACATACAACATTCGAGTTTCAACTTTCAACAATCGATTTCCAACTTTCATCATTCGTTTTCAACTTCGATTTTCAACTTTGAAAATTCGTTTTCGACATTCAACATTCGTTTTAAAATTTTCAACATCCAACATTCGTTTTTAACATTCAACATTCGTTTTAAATATTCAACATTCGTTTTTTACAATTTGGATTTCAACTTCAAACTTTCGTTTTTAACATTCAACATTTGTTTTCAACATCCAACATTCCTTTTTAACATTCAACCTTCGATTTTCAACTATCAACATTCGTTTCAACATTCAACAATCGTTTTTAACATGGAACATTCGTTTTTAACATGGAACATTCGTTTTCAACATCTGGTTTTAACATTTAACATTCGTGTTCAACATTCGATTTTCAACTATCAACATTCGTTTCAACATGCAACAATCGTTTTTAACATGGAACATTCGTTTTCATGATCTCTTTTTAACATTTAACATTCGTGTTCAACATTCGATTTTCAACTTTCAACATTCGTACTCAATATTCAACATTCGTTTTCAACATACAACGATTGTTTTGAACATTCGATTATCGCCATTCAATAATCGTTTTCAAAATACACTATTCGTTTTATAAAGTCAACTTTCGCTTTTCAACTTTCAACATTCAACATTCGATATCCAACATTCAACATTCGTTTTCAACTTTCGTTTTCAACATTTAACATTTGTTTTCAACATTCAAGATGTTTGAAGCCGTTGAAGATCTAATTTTAATTGTTAATTTTTGGTCCTCAATGCTCTTCAACTTCGTGCTTTATTTGGCCTTTTAAATGTTTTTTTATTCGAGCGTCACTGATGAGTCTTTTGTAGACGAAACGCGCGTCTGGCGTAAGTGTAAAATTTTAGTCCTTGTATCTATGATGAGTTTATCTACAATACTCTGAATGGTATTATTTTTTAATGATTTTCTTCTTCATTGTATGCTAAGTGTGTTTCTATTAATGTAGGCTGAGATTATGGTCAATATTTTTGACATCACATAGGTTAATTCAGCAATTTTTATGTTTATAAGGGAGCATTACTCTAGAACGGTCAAAGTGACGCCACCCAATTTCGAACTTGATATGTATTATGTAGTGATACTCATTGTGTATAACTATCATAACATTTGGTTGAGGCAAACTAAAGTTAAAGAACGGAAACTAACTTTTGGATGTACGGACAAGGGTAAAACTTCATGCACCCTCCACGACGGCGGGGCATAAAAAAACATACAATCCGTTCTAGACAGTCACCGTGTGTTTCTTGTCACTATACTAACATTTTATGAATAGCGATAAATGACACAGGAACCGAGGACATTTAATATTTCAATACTAGCGATCAAACGCAAGAATATCAGATTTTAATCGCATCCTCCTAATCAGTAAGCGTGGGTTCCTTCACACTATAATAACATTTTATAAATGTGACCAACATTCTTTTGAGATTCACTAGCTGCTACTCTATGGTGTAAACCTAGAAGTACCACTGCAGAAGGGTGCCTTTGATGCGATAGTCTTCTTTATGGATTCACCCCAAGGGTGACTGGGGAATAGAAGTATGGTCACCATTGGTCTTCCTCCGACCGGCGGTAAAACCCTCGACAAAGTGGGGCGTCCGTTTGGCTGTGCGGGATGTACAAATTTGCAGCCACGTCCGGTCAGAATGAGGACGTTAAATCCGATGCCACGTGTAAAGAGAGTGCCACGCTCTTTGCACGTTAAGAACCCTTGCAACAACTCTTTGAGGGGTCCGTAGGTGACCTGTTGCAAGACTAAATTTCTGTCCCTATCCAATATACCCTCATTTCCCGTGGGAGTCTAAATTTCGTCGACCTCAACCCCAGACACCTCTATTACAGAACCTACCTATTGTATTTATTGTTAATTTGATCTCGTCCTGAATATGCATGAAATATTTGCCACTGGACGTTAAGCAACCAACAATCAATCAATCTTATTTAGGGATTAATTTGCTTGTGTGCTGCCTAGGGTTGCTTATGTTTTTTACTATGTGTTTTAAGTTTAGCAAAGACATACACTTTACTGTTTTGTAGAGCTTAGACTGTCAAAAGGACGTCCATAGGGGAGTGATCTGTACTTCTTAACGAGTTTGTTGATCGTTATGGAATAACCGTTTCACAGATGATATCGGATATGTTCCTTACGTCGTAACTATAATCCCTTTCCCTTTGCATGAATGTGACCTACCGAATTAGACTATTTACCGGGTTTGTTATAACATGAGCAACACGACGGGTGCCACATGTGGAGCAGGATCTGCTTACCCTTCCGGAGCACCTGCGATCACCCCCAGTTTTTGGTGGGGTTCGTGTTCCTTAGTCTTTAGTTTTCTATGTTGTGTCATGTGTACTATTATTTGTCTGTTTGTCTTTTTCATTTATTTGCCATGGCGTTGTCAGTTTATTTTTTTATCTATGAGTTTGACTGTCCCTCTGGTATCTTTTGCCCCTCTTTTTTGAGTGGATCTACAACATGAGAACACCATGTGAGGATTACATAAGGTATGATCTCCTAACGGATGACATGTTGGCATCAAATCCTTGAGAAATTCCTTCCTTCTTGCCTTTGTTTTGTGGTATCATGTAGTTGATACACTTTTGTAGGAAAGGGATAACTTTCTTTGATAGGCTTTTATGTTTTGGTTGAAAGGAATATAATTTGTTTGTTAAATTTTGTTTTGACATGATTTCTATCTGATTTTTTCTTGATACTTGGATTGACTACACAATTTAATCGTGCCCCCAAGGGTGACTGGGGAATAGAAGTATGGTCACCATTGGTCTTCCTCCGACCGGCAGTAAAACCCGTGCTAAAGTGGGGCGTCCGTTTGGCTGTGCGGGATGTACAAATTTGCAGCCACGTCCAGTCAGAATGGGGACGTTAAATCCGATGCCTCGTGTAAAGAGCGTGCCACGCTCTTTGCACGTTAAGAACCCTTGCAACAACTCTTTGAGGGGTCCGTAGGTGACCTGTTGGAAGGCTAAATTTCTGTCCCTATCCAATATACCCTCATTTCCCGTGGCAGTCTAAATTTCTCCGACCCTAATCCCTTAATCTATTACAGAACTTACCTATTGTATTTATTGTGAACTTGTTCTCGTCCTGAATATGCATGAAATATTTGCCACTGGACGTTAAGCAACCAACAATCAATCAATCAATCAATTTAATCGTGAAATGGTTGTGTCTTCGTCGGCTACTATTGAATATACGGAAGTTCCTGCTTTCTCCTGGTTTGATACCATCTCAATAACCATGTCTTGTTCCATAGCTTTGCTGCTTCCCTCTCAGTCGGTGTTACATATGTGGGGCTTCGGGTTATCTTTCTAACTTTTAAGCAATATCACGCAGTTTGCAATATTTGCTCCAGTGAAATTGTCCCATTCATTGTACAATGTCATGAAAAGATTAACCCACATATATAACTACTTATTTTATACATTTTAATACAGAATAAAGAGCCCGGTTATAATCCCTTTTTGGAATAATAGTGAAATTTGAAACATTTGCCATTTTCTAAGAGTCTTTTTTTCTAAGTTCTGGAAAAGGCTTTGCCCTATGTGGCTTCCGATTTTATAAGTATGATACAGATAGATTATTACATATGATAAGTACATAATATTCAATTACAATTCATGAAATCATCCAAAATAATTATAGTAACCATAAACATACTTCTTGAAGCCTTTCTTTTTTGTTCTGGAAGAGCCTCCTTCTTGGATTGTTTCTTTCCGTAAACAGTACAATTCTTTATTTCATGATCAGTAAGAACATATCTGATAATGTTCCCTCCAAGGGTGACTGGGGAATAGAAATATGGTCACTTGGTCTTCTTCCGTCCGGCAGTAAAACGCTTGCCAAAGTGGGGCGTCCTCTTGGCTTTACGGGATGTATCAAGTTTGCAGCCACGTCCAGTCAGAATAGGGACGTTAAATCCGATGCCTTGTGTAAAGAGAGTGCCACGCTCTTTGCACGTTAAGAACCCTTGCAACACCTCGTTGAGGAGTCCGTAGGAGGCCTATTGCAAGGCAAAAGTTCTGTCCCTATCCAATATTCCCTCATTTTCTAGTGGCAGTCTAAATTTCCCTGACCATCATCCCGGATGGCCTCTATTATTACAAGACCTACCTATAGTATTTATTGTAAACTTGTTCTCGTCCTGAACATGCATGAAATATTTGCCACCCGACGTTAAGCAACCAACAATCAATCAATCTGATAATGTTAAGAACAAACTTTTCTGGTGTTTTTGATGCATTCTTTGAACGGTTCAATTTCTTTCTCATTTATAATTGTTATCCTGGAATTTAAACCTGGAAACTAAGGTTTAGTGGTTAATTTTAAAAATAGCTGAATTTTAAAAGAAATCGACATTGTTTGAAGAAGGACCTAAAATGTACACAGTTAGAACAAGGAGGAATATAAATGGAACATAAAGTAATTGTTTTGTCCAAGGATAAACGAACTTTTGCTAGACCAACATACTTAGTTATGTTTTTACGCGTCTGGCGTAATAAATTATTAGCCTGGTACCTTATATAACTATGTGCATGTCGTAATGTTCTATAGTATTGTTTACTAGTATTTGTGTATATCTCTGTCCTGACTGTTCTTCCATTTATTTGAATGGTAGTCCTGTCATGCAATGTTGTCATTCTAGTGGGATGGTTTGCCTAGCCTCAAAACCAGGTTCAACCCACCATTTTTAAAGGCAGTGCTTTAATGCCTTTCTAGTTGCCGTGTTAATATTTCTTTCCGCGATATCCAACTTATCTACGTGGGGGGTCATTTAGCTCCAAGTAGATCCGGAAAATGTTGATTCTCTCCTCTTCTTATTGTGGTATAAAATGTTTTTTGTCTCATTTCATTTACATTGGGAAATAGAGAAACGATCATTGTGTTTTGTTAGTTTTAAAAACTTTTGATATATTTGTATTTTACATTATAAGCAGTCAACCGATTGACAAACTAGAATTATTTGAATTCCGTGTGGAAAGAGGTCGGGTTAATTTCGAGTGTTATCTGCAATCTAGATGTTTATAAATCATTTCAGTCGTTGATATAATAATTAAAGGTCGACTGAACATGAATTATATTATACAATTTAAAGCGCATTTCTGTTTATGCACGCGAACCCGTCTAACGTTATTGTTATTTCGCAGTTATTTAAAGTAGCAAATTATCGTTCCTGAATAGGTGGCGCCGTGGTAGCCGATCCTGTACTTCAACTTCCGGTTTCTGCACTGTGCAACTATTACAGTTGCATTTTTAATTAACGATGCCAAGTACTTGTTGTGTACCTGGATGTCATTTAAGAGGAGGACATGCATTTCCAAATGACTTAAAAAGAAGGAAAAGTTGGATCAACGCCATGGCCCATACGCAGATTGGACGAGAACACGATGAAATCGTGGAGTCCATCTCAATCAGCTGTTGTTTGCAAGGCACATTTTACTGAAAAAGACTACGTGCAGGCAGAGACATATAATACAATTATATGTCTCTGGTGCAGGAAACTATTCATGGTAAAACTCTTATTTTCTTTTTAAAATATATAGTTATATATGTAATCGCCATGCGAATAAACCAAAGTCAGTTTACAACCGCAATTATCGTTTTAGAATAAAAGGGGGTGGTTAATTCAAGACGTCATAATTTTTTGGATTACGATTCAATGTGATCTGTTTGAGATTTTTTGGTGCTTGCTACAATTATAATGATTTCTTACAAGAGGTATATCATACTGAGAATTATTTTAGCAGTAATTATGCTTATGTAGTAATGACAGGAATGCATAAGCTTTGCCTCATAGACTTTCTTGAAAAATATCAATGACAATGTTAACAGGAACAAAACAATGACATGCTCTCATCTATATTATAGTTATTTAGGTACAAACAATGTATGTTTGTTGCATACGTCTCTCATTGTTTGTCCTTTGGATTTACATAACATACATTTTGATGTACATTGAATCAGGCTAACATAGTTTTATCCAGATTGTAATGAATAAATCTAGTTAATATTTTGCCAGGTTACGAGTACAAAGGAATTATAGTTATCTCGTACCATTGTAACTCGTACCAATGTCAACTCGTACCACTAAACAAAAACTCGTTCCAATGCAAACTCGTACCACTGCTAACTCGTACCACGGTAAATTCATACCATTGTAAACTCGTACCAACTTATTTAAATGCATTCAAATGGTGTTTAATGATGAATATATACTTTAATTTCACTCAATACCTCTTAAGTCTGTAAAATGTATATAATTTGAAATTACAATAACCAATTTGTAGCTAATTTTCCTTGTCTAATTGGATAGAGAAAACCGTGGCAGATTGGCTTTGTTGTCTCCCTTGAATAGACTCTTTTTTAAACTTTTACTGACAACTATTTGATTTAATTTTTAATCATTCCAAATCAGTAACATTGAATAGATTTGGGTATTTTTCTATTGTTTCTAAAAGGAATTTTATTTAATGAAAGAATTTATTGATTGTGTTTTAAAGGTTTAAAATTGTTTATGACCAACAGTTAGAAAGTATGAAAATTATTTTTATACAATATTCAGCACATTTCAGCAGAATATGACCATGCTTATATGATTATACAAGTTGATTAGTTAAAGATAAAAAAAAACAAGTTGATTAGTTAATAATCAACCAATAATCACACAATCAAAGGAATTTAATATATTTATTAGCATGGTAATTAAGAAATTACATTTGTATATTTGTCTAAGTTTTCATTAAAATCTGGTATAAATTTCAAAGATCTTTTAATTTTTTGTATAAAGCTTAAAAAAAAAATAATCATAAAACATTCGTATTTTTGTCTAAGTTTTCATTAAAATCTAATATATAATTCAAGTAATTCAACTTTTTTTATTTAGTTTACCAAAAAAAAAATCATAAAACTTTCGTATTTTTGAATATATTTTTAATGGTACGAGTTTGCAGTGGTACGAGTTCTGATTGGTACGACTTCCCCGTGGTACGAGTTTACGTTGGTACGAGTTTACGTGGTACGAGTTTACAATGGTACGAGTTAACTTGCTTCTGTACAAAGTATGCATTGCTAATGGAAGTTCATTTAATTATCAAAAAACTAATGTTTTATAACCTTTTTCAGGGCACAAACCCACCATACAGAGACTTAAGTCTACTGCCAATCCCAGCCTATTTTCCTGGACCAAGCAAGAGAATGAATCGTCCGCAAAAAGAAAAATCAGGGCAGTTTCCTGTGAAAACAAAAGAACTAAACTTGATGAATATTGTAGTAGAAATCTAGAGGAAAGTTTTGATTGTAAAGTTGGTTTTCCTGAAGAAGTAATTCATACTGCAGACAGGATTTATGACTGTCCACCACCAACTGCCGAGCTAATGTTGAGCTTCACAGATGGAATTACGCAAACACCATCAATGCCTATATTTTCAGCAGAGAATTTTGAAATGAAGACACGTGACACAGTCATGCATTTTTATACCGGTTTAGAGTTGTATACTAAATTTTTATTTGTTTTGACCACACTTGGTCCAACAGCACATTGTTTGAGATACATATATTTTCAAATTGATAGGGTGTCATTTGAAAATCAGTTTTTTTATGACTTTGATGAAATTGATGCATTATACAACAACTTTGAACTGTCTAGATTCTAGATTGAAACTAGTGTTAAGAATATTGTGTAAACATGGATTGTTTTTGTCGAGCCTGCGACTTTTGTCGCAGAAAGCTCGACATAGGGATAGTGATCCGGCGGCGGCGGCGTTAGCTAACTTCTTAAAAGCTTTATATTTTAGAAGGTGGAAGACCTGGATGCTTCATACTTTGTATATGGATGCCTCATGTTACGAAGTTTCCGTCAGTCACATGTCCAATGTCCTTGACCTCATTTACATGGTTCAGTGACTACTTGAAAAAAAAGTTAAGATTTTTTGAAATGTTAAATTCTCTCTTATTATAAGTAATAGGATAACTATATTTGGTATGTCCGTACCTTGCAAGGTCCTCATGCCCGTCAGACAGTTTTCACTTGACCTCGACCTCATTTCATGGATCAGTGAACAAGGTTAAGTTTTGGTGGTCAAGTCCATATCTCAGATACTATAAGCAATAGGTCTCGTATATTCGGTGTATGGAAGGACTGTAAGGTGTACATGTCCAACTGGCAGGTGTCATCTGACCTTGACCTCATTTTCATGGTTCAGTGGTTATAGTTAAGTTTTTGTATTTTGGTCTGTTTTTCTTATACTGTATGCAATAGGTCTACTATATTTGGTGTATGGAATGATTGTAAGGTGTACATGTCTAGCTGGCAGGTGTCATCTGACCTTGACCTCATTTTCATGGTTCAGTGGTTATAGTTGAGTTTTTGTGTTTTGGTCTGTTTTTTTTTTTTACTGTATGCAATAGGTCTACTATATTTGGTGTATGGAATGATTGTAAGGTGTACATGTCAAAGTGGCAGGTGTCATCTGACCTTGACCTCATTTTCATGGTTCAGTGGTCAAGGTTAAGTTTTTGAGTTTTGGTCTTTTTTTCTAATACTGTATGCAATAGGTCTACTATATTTGGTGTATGGAATGATTGTAAGGTGTACATGTCTATCTGGCAGGTGTCATATGACCTTGACCTCATTTTCATGGTTCAGTGGTCAAAGTTAAGTGTTTGAGTTTTGGTCTTTTTTTCTAATACTATATATGCAATAGGTCAACTATATTTGTTGTATGGAAGAATTGTTAGCTGTACATGCCTGCCTAGCATGGTTCATCTGACCTTGACCTCATTTTGATGGTTCATTGGTCAATGTTTAGTTTACTTGGTTAATGTTAAGTTTATGTGACAGTTGTAATAAAGCTTTATATTTAGGACTATCAACATAATATCAATGATTAGTAAAGAAGGCGAGACATTTCAGCGTGTGCACTCTTGTTATGTCTAAACAGTGGCGTGAGGCTAACACTTGGCCATTTAGTGGTTTAGTCAGGTATTTTTCGCCATCCAACTTAGAATTAAAGTTTCCTACAACTTGGATTATTATTGACAGCACAGAATATCCCGTGATAAAACCTAAAGCTCCTTAGAGCTCAGGCAACCTTTTCATCATATAAAAACAGAAACACTGAAAATACTTGTATGTTCGACACCTGGTGGTTTAGTCAACTATGTCTCTAATGCATATGTTGGTTGTACCAGTGACTGTGAAATAGTTGAAAGATGTAGAATAGTTCAATTATGTGATCCAGGTGACAGTGTGATGGCAGACAAAGGTTTAAATGTGCAAGATTTGTTTGCTCACTTTTTTCAAAAAAAGAAACAGAATTAGTTCCAAAACTCTTATACGGGATAGAAAAGTCTCCAATTAACACGTGCACATAGAGCTAATTATTGGACTTGGCAAAACATACAAAATTCTAATAAATCCTATGAATGGAACTGAAACAAAACTTTCATCTGAAATAACATTTAGTTGTTTTATGTTGTGTAATTTTAGAACTTGTATTGTGCCAAAGGATGCATAAATAAAAGTGACGCAATGAAGTTTGTTCTGATATATATATATAAATATTATTTACAATTACATGCACATGTAAATTGTAATGCATATAAAAATAAGGAGATGTGGTATGATATTCAGTGAGTTTATCGAACCAAAGTGCATAAGAAATGGGTTAAGCAGTTACAGGTGTTACTGTCACCATACAATCTCCAACAATTAGAAGAACTTGTACCGTGTAAAAAATTTCAGAGATCTTACAACTAAGTTTTGTTGTCTCACCTTGACTTTGGTGAATTGTTTATATCTGTTGATGTAAATATAAAAAAGAAGATGTGGTATGATTGCCAATGAGACAACTCTTCACAAGAGACCAAATGACACAGAAAATAACAGCTATAGGTCACAGTACGGCCTTCAACAATGAGCAAAGCACATACCGCACAGTGAGCTATAAAAGGCCCCGAAATGACAATGTAAAACAATTCAAACAAGAAAACTAACGGCCTAATTTATGTACAAAAAATTAACGAATAACAAATATGCAACACATAAACAAACGACAACCACTGAATTACAGGCTCCTGACTTGGGACAGGCACATACATGTACATACAGAATGTGGCGGGGTTAAACATGTTCGCGGGATCCCAACCCACCCCCTAACCTGGGACAGTGGTGTAACAGTACAATATAAGAGCGAACTATAAAAATCAGTTGAAAGAGGCTTAACTCATCAGATGGATAAATACAAATACAAGTGGACGTGGCCGGGTAGTTGTACATCCAAACAACAAAAAGACACTAAGTACAGATCTGAGAGTACTCGCATTTACTGACAGCTAGTTCAAAGCCACAAACAACTGATAAAAAAATCTTGCATCTAAGACTAAATTATCAATCCGTAAGCTCCCTTTAGAATTTTATAAATTTTAGATTTTACATTTCTGAGTTATGGGGTTTTATTCATTAAAAAGGGGGGGATTTTCCAGTTTTTGGACAACAACTCAAAAATGCTTTAAGCAGTTCGCATGAAACTTTGGTGAATTATTTATAGCTATTGATGTAATCTCCCTATTGATTTTCATAAATTTCAAATATGACATTGAGAAGAAATTGAACTTTATTTGTTTATAGTCTGGCAACAGATTTATTAAGTATTGCGCAACAGCACAGTGTATTGCACAACAGCAAGAAATCTTTAATTGAATATAAATTCAATTCATATAACCGATTTCAAGTTCTTTTGACTACATTTATTCAGAAACTATAATATGTCAAATATTTAATTACAATCCAAATTCAGACCTGTATCAAGCTTGAATATTGTGTCCATTTTTGCCCCAACTGTTCAGGGTTGGACCTATGTGGGTGTATCCAGCTGCGCTCAGCGAATCAGTTTATTACTTAATTAAGAACTCCTTTTTGTCGAGCCTGCGACTTTTGTCGCAGAAAGCTCGACATAGGGATAGTGATCCGGCAGCGGCGTTAGCTAACTTCTTAAAAGCTTTATATTTTAGAAGGTGGAAGGTCTGGATGCTTCATACTTTGTATATGGATGCCTCATGTTACGAAGTTTCCGTCAGTCACATGTCCAATGTCCTTGACCTCATTTTCATGGTTCAGTGACTACTTGAAAAAAAAGTTAAGATTTTTTGTAATGTTGAATTCTCTCTTATTATAAGTAATAGGATAACTATATTTGGTATGTGCATACCTTGCAAGGTCCTCATGCCCGTCAGACAGTTTTCACTTGACCTCGACCTCATTTCATGGATCAGTGAACAAGGTTAAGTTTTGGTGGTCAAGTCCATATCTCAGATACTATAAGCAATAGGTCTAGTATATTCGGTGTATGGAAGGACTGTAAGGTGTACATGTCCAACTGGCAGTTGTCATCTGATTTTGACCTCATTTTCATGGTTCAGTGGTTATAGTTAAGTTTTTGTGTTTTGGTCTGTTTTTCTTATACTGTATGCAATAGGTCTACTATATTTGGTGTATGGAATGATTGTAAGGTGTACATGTCTAGCTGGCAGGTGTCATCTGACCTTGACCTCATTTTCACGGTTCAGTGGTCAAAGTTAAGTTTTTGAGTTTTGTCTTTTTTTCTAATACTATATGCAATAGTTCAACTATATTTGGTGTATGGAAATATTTTATGATCTATATGTCAGTCACGCAGGTTTTTTTTTACCTTGACCTCATTTTCAAGGTTCAGTGCTCAGTTCTAAGTTTTTGTGTTTTGGTCTGTTTTTCTTAAACTATAAGCAATAGGTCAACTATATTTGTTGTATGGAAGAATTGTTAGCTGTACATGCCTGCCTAGCATGGTTCATCTGACCTTGACCTCATTTTCTTGGTTCATTGGTCAATGTTTAGTTTACTTGGTTAATGTTAAGTTTATGTGACAGTTGTAATAAAGCTTTATATTTAGGACTTTCAACATAATATCAATGATTAGTAAAGAAGGCGAGACATTTCAGCGTGTGCACTCTTGTTTCATTCATAAATTACTTTATACTTGGAAATATAATTTTGCTTGGAGTTATAGTTTCTAAAAAAAGTATTGTCATTGAAAGAGTTGACATGTTGCAATGTACATTTATTCTACATAGTTCTATGGTACCAAATCAAAAGTTTATATTAAAGAAAGAAGTCAAAGGTTTCCCATCATAGTTTAGTTACATACATTTTTTTTGTACCTGAGGTCGTTGAATATAGATCATTACATAAATAAGGAGATGTGTTATGATTGCCAATGAAACAACTATCATCCATACATTGTACTTACCAGTAACAAACCACATTTGCAAAGTTGAATAAAATACAGTTGATAACATTTACTTATTACTTAAAAGAAAATGCCAAACTATTTTAAACAGTATTTGACTATAAACATAGATAAAAAAGGTACAAACTGGACATAATGCACTAGTTCATAAACAAGTGAGAACAATCACCTTTATATAGTGCTCAGAATATGACATTCATAAAACTTGTTCAATATCATTAGAGAACTCTAAATCTTAAATACTGAAAGCCACCTCTGATAAGTACAATGTACTATGCAAGATAATGATATAACTGGACTAAAAATACACACAACCTGTAATTAACTGCCTTTACAGCGCTTTCACGCTTTGATTTCTTAAAATGTCCTGTACCAAGTCTGGAAAGTGGCAATTGTTACCTTATAGTTCGTATCTGTGTGTGTTGCATTGTCGTTTGGTTTTTTGTTGCACTTAAGTGTTTTTTCCTCTTATATTTGATGTGTTTCCCTCAGTTTTAGTTTGCAACCCGGATTTGTTTTCTCTCAATCGATTTATGACTTTCGAACAGCGGTATACTACTTTTGCCTTTATCTAGCACACTGGAATACCGTCTGCAGTTAGATAGAAACAATCAGACACATTTCTCTGACTCTGATTCAACCAGTCCTTGCTCTAAAACATAATTTATGTATTGTATGCTTAGCCGCTAAGCAGCAAGTACCAATTTTAAAAGTCAGATCGCGGATATAACCACGGTCATGAAAGGGAGCGTGCTAACTATTGCACCACAGAGTGGTTTATTCGCATGAGAGACAGTTCGTTAATATGTCTTAGATAACAATATAACACATGTCCAAGGTTGTTATGAACATTTGTATTTTCGTCATTCAAGTAAAAAGTTATCAAAGGTACCAGGCTTATAATTTGATACGCCAGACGCGCTTTTCGTCTACATAAGACTCATCAGTGACGCTCAGATCAAAAAAGTTAGAAAGCCAAAACAAGCTCAAAGTTGAAAAGCATTGAAGACCCAAAATTCCAAAAAGTTGTGCCAAATACGGCTAAGGTAATCTATGCTGTTCAATTACTTGTTGGAATATATGCTTATCGTATCGGAAATTAAAAACGTGAAATATACACGGAAATTATCGCTAATTTTGTGATTTTTTTAATGGACATTTTATTCGGAAAGTATTGAGAGTAGACACATCCTTTGCTTCATAAATGGTTTACACTAGAAAAAGGAGTACTCCACAGAAGTAAAATAAAATACAAGAATGTGTCCAAAGTACACGGATGCCCCACTCGCACGATCGTTTTCTATGTTCAGTAGACCGTGCAATTGGGGTAAAAACTCTTAATTTGGCATTAAAATTAAAAAGATCATATTATATGAAACATGTGTACTAAGTTTCAAGTTGATTGGACTTCAACTTCATCAAAAACTACCTAGACCAAAAACTTTAACCTGAAGCGGGATAGGCGGACGGATATAGACCATGACCGAAAGGGACAGGACCAAATTATCTCCATGGAAATGAGATGTGCCAATGCTTATACAACGGCACAACAAATATCATTGACCAACTATTAATGGTTTTCCTTAAACTGACCTAATCAGAAACTTTAACATGTAAGCTGTGATAAATTTTCAAAGTTCATAAACCATGACTGAAGGGGGACCAAATTATCTCCATGGAAATGAGGTGGAATGAAGAATGATATGTCCACACTATGTTGACAAAGGAAAGTTGAGCAAGGCTTGACAGTAATAATGAATTTATGTGTCCAGCAAATTTGCTGGATACATAAATTCCTTGGTACTACAAATGTAGTTGGGGTGTTTGTCCATATTTGTCCCATTTGGTTTACTATCAAACTCCTTTGAGGTCTATATTTCCTAACAGTAGGCACCAGCATCCCTTATTTGTCTCATCTTTGGAGATATACTTTCAAATTGATCATTATTTTTTGCCCCACTTCAGCATGGGATGGGCAAAAATCTATAACTATACTTTTTCCAGCTTAATACTTTAATATATAATTATTACATATGGTGGAATTAATAAAACAATCTAACATAATTATATGCATTTAATTTTTTATTATCAAATACATGGACTATTCTCATTTTTTAATAATACAAAACTATTTTGTGTTTTTCTAATGTTACACATAATTAATCAAGTAGCAAAAATTAAAATTATGTAAACACTATTTGTGCGTTAATAAAAAACACCAATTCCTTCTACTGTTAATCAACAAAAAAACAATGTCAAATTGTGAGAAGTTTCATCAAAAAACATAATAAAGGCACACAAAAAATAGCAATATATTCCTGTTAAAGAGGTGCAATAAATTATAATATACTTTACTAACCAAGTACATCTCTACTAAGAACATGTCTTTACGATCTTCATTTTCAGCATAAACATCGTGACATAACTTTAAAAGTCTGCAATAAAACTCGTATATAACATCATAAAAATACGAATTCTAAAACTAACTAATAATGTTCATTAACCCTTTCACTGAGTCATCCAAACAAAAGATACTCTAATTCAATGGCTTCCCTAGCTATGACAGAAATGGGATATCTGAAATATCAAAAACACGAGTCAATGAAAATGTGAAATGTGTTAAAAAGATATAAAATTACGAAATTTGTTATTTGTGTCTTTTTTTTTATTCAATTACACAATGTACACACTTTTAGTTATGTATTCATAATTTTTTTCAGGCATAAAAAAATCAAATTTGCCGTTTACCGGCTTTCAAATAGACAACTAAACACAATTCAACTTTTTATCAAGGTAAAGTAAACATTCCTTACACTAAACAATGTACATTCCCAAACCGGGACTCATCGTGATCTGCCTAAAGCATAAATCCGTACATCTTTTATTAAAAAAACTAATTTGCACAAGTTAAATGTCTAGCAATATTTGAAAACCATTAATTTTACATTAAGGGAATACAATAGAGTTACAGGGAAGATAATTACGTTGTTAACATAATATTTAATTAATTACAATGTTTGGTTTAATTGGTAAATGTACCAATTTTTATACAAAATTCAAAGATAAATTTATTTAAAAATAAATAAACATACACAAAATTACGTTTACTTTCTAAAATCCTAAAACTTTTATACTTACATGCTAGTTTCCATAGGAGTCTCAATACATCCTGTTGTTACTTCCAATTTAAAATCGGAATCCCCTACTTGAATAACTTAAGTACCAATTTTCGAAGAAATTTTTTTCCTTGTCAATTTTTGGTCAGCATCAAATAAAAGAACAGAACCACAACCTTTTACATCACAATGATGATCTAAAATAAAAATAAATAAACGTTAAATAACATGCACTGTTGTTTCAGCGATTTCATATTTATTACAGAAAAATTAAATATAAATGTATTTAAAAAAAAAACACACAGTTAACTTGTCCGCGCTTCAAATATATTTATTTCCTATCAAACGGTAAAAAGTAAAAAAACTAAATATTTTTTTTAAACTTTTGATTTATTTACAATTATCTTATTCTATTAAAAGCTAGATATTAAAAAAAATATGAATGGGGAGAAGAACAAAACAAAAATTTATATACACCACATTCTCCCAGCCCTTGTCGAATTATCACGGTAATGTGAATTGTTCAACTGTAAAAAGAGAAACATATAAACAATCATTTCAGTAAAACTTTTATTTCATTTTCAGAAATCAACACCTGGAAATGTAATTTTGACCTGGAGTCCTTCGTCATCAGACGAGGAACAGCCACCACTAGCCCTAAAATATTAACCCCTGAGACACAGACAGCTGCACCTAATCCACAGATCGCTACTCCTCTCGCTGCACCAGCTCCAACACCTTCTCCAACTGCACTTTTACCAAATAACATATTCCCTGATGATTGATTGTTGGTTGCTTAACGTTAGGGGCAAATATTTCATGCATGTTCAGGACGAGAACAAGTTAACAATAAATACAATAGGTAGGTTCTGTAATAGGGGCTTCCGGGATTAAGGTCGGAGAAATTTAGACTGCCACGGGAAATGAGGGTATATTGGATAGGGACATAAATTTAGCCTTGCAACAGGTCACCTACAGACCCCTCAAAGAGTTGTTGCAAGGGTTCTTAACGTGCAAAGAGCGTGGCACTCTCTTTACACGAGGCATCGGATTTAACGTCCCCATTCTAACCGGACGTGGCTGCAAATTTGTACATCCCGCACAGCCAAACGGACGCCCCAAGGGTTTTACTGCCGGTCGGAGGAAGACCAATGGTGACCATACTTCTATTCCCCAGTCATCCTTGGGGTATATTCCCTGATGACCACCGAATCTACCGATTATTTGATGTCATGGCAACAGGCCAGTCTAGATTAGTCAAAATGGTGACCAACTTTGAGCAGAGACTTCGCACAATGGAACCCCCAAGGGTGACTGGGGAGTACAAGTATGGTCACCATTGGTCTTCCTCCGACCGGCAGTAAAACCCGTGCTAAAGTGGGGCGTCCGTTTAGCTGTGCGGGATGTACAAATTTGCAGCCACGGCCGGTCAGAATGGGAACGTTAAATCCGATGCCTCGTGTAAAGAGAGTGCCACGCTCTTTGCACGTTAAGAACCCTTGCAACAACTCTTTTAGGGGTCCGTAAGTGACCTGTTGCAAGGCAAAATTTGTGTCCCTATCCAATATACCCTCATTTCCCGTGGCAGTCTAAATTTCTCCGACCTTAATCCCTTAATCTATTACAGAACCTACCTATTGTATTTATTGTGAACTTGTTCTCGTCCTGAATATGCATGAAATATTTGCCACTGGACGTTAAGCAACCAACAATCAATCAATCAATCGCACAATGGAAATAAAGCAAGAAAAGTTAAACGCAAAACAAAAGTTACAGGAGATGTTGACAGCACAGAGAAGGTAGGAAACACCAGGAAATTTAGCGATTGCGGAAGACGACAGTGATGACGAGAACACAATTCCTGAAGATATGACAATACCAGCAGAGAGACTTGGTACTTTTAAGGAGAGAGCGCATTCTGCAGGGAACTTCACCTCATTGCTGTTGAAGGAGTTGATGCTCTATCTGTTCGGCCAAGAAAATATACGCAACCAGTACAACTGTAATAGGGGCGGAATAAATGCCAAAAGAGAAGTGTGCCCACGGGTGAAGTTAGCCGTTAGGCAGTATGTGGTGCACTATTACCCGGAGTGTAGGAAAGAGGAAACTTTCCGCAACGTAGTTGTTCACAAGGTTAACGAGGCTTTAAGGCGTCCAAGTGTTAAGGCTTGTCGCCGACGTCTTTTGGAAACACCAGCAAATTAGTTTGCTACATACATGTAGATGATGATAGTTTTGATTAGATCATAGACATTATGACAGTTAGTTGACTTATCTATCGGTCTCAACTGTAGTGACCTTATGTGTGTTTATATCTGTAGTCATTTATTTTGTTTGTTTATATATCTGTAGTCATCTATTTTGTTTGTTTATATGTCTGTAGTCATTTATTTTATTTGTTTATATATCTGTAGTCATCTATTTTGTGTGTTTATGTCAGTATTGTCATGATTTTTTTTTATGCAGAAAGACACCTTTAAGAGAGGAGGTCATTTTGGAAATCGTGTAATTTGTTTAAACAAGTAATATGAAATTCAGTGTGTAGTAACATTTGGATAATTATGTGTTCCTCCATCATATCTGTATATAATATTATATATGTATTCTATTTTCAAAAGCCTTGTCTTGATTTAATTAACTGTATCATTTATATAATCTTTTTCCTGAATGGCCCAGACTAGAAATGTTAGAAAAGCAGCTTTTAAGTAAGAAAATTTTGTAGTTAACGCCGCGGAGTGGGATCACTATCCGTATTTTTCGCTTTCTGCGGCAGAGCTGTGACTATTATAACACATGTTATTCTTATCCGTATAAAAGTCCCAGTACAGAGGTCTCAAACTCGACAAAAACTAGGGGTTGTGGTTTGATTATCAATGAGATAACTATCCACAAAAGTTCAAATACTATAAAGTCAGCTTTGAAATCACCCAGCGTAAAAAAGGGAATTAATTCCAACTAGACTAACTATAGAAATCGGCCTCAAATTTTCATGAAAAATAAACAGCCTTTAAAAACATAAACTGTGTGGTATTTTATTAGGACCCATCCCACCCTTTCGTTAAATGGTAGTCTTGAATGACTGTCTTGCCTGTGTTCTGTAGATATCACCCAATTCATATCAACCTATGATAAAAAAAACGGCAATTACTATCGGTTTTTGCCTGTATTACTTCAAATTGCGATATGAGCGCAGCCGTCGACAACTCTGAATTTTAAACTACACAGTCTCAATAATATTTCATTTAATCCAGCTAAATATCGAGGTTGTCGAGGACTGCGATCTATCTTTTAAATTTATTAATCTGGCAAGCGAATTTCCAGGAAGCCTGTATTGTATGTCAAAATGGCGACGTCTTGATAATCCTAACTCTTCCACACGTATAATATATATGTGTGAATAATTGTAGGTCCTTTCATATTGCTGTGGTGAAAATTCTCAACTTTATAGGTGAATGAAAAGTCTAAGGAGTTTCATAATAACCATCCATTAATTCCTTTTTAAATACGAAATCCGAACTCATCATCACCGGATCAGAGCCGTCTTTTGTTTGTTTGTTTACATTCTTCATAGAAACTTATGCTAGATGTTGACCGCAGAAGCATAAGAGTTTTAAAAAGTCAATTATTGATATCTTAATCATAGCAATGTTATGTTGTAATCCAGGATAGGAAAGTAAGTTACAATATTTACTTAAAAACTTAATATGAACACCGCATAATTATTAACAATTGCATATTTTGGTAGGTCATTATGTGTGCTATATTTTAAATAATATATATAAATGATAAAGATGATGTTGTATGATTTCAAATGAGATAGATATACATTTATGATATGTCAAAATGGAAATCACCTGTCCAGTGAAATTATAAGTTCAGAATTCACATGATGCATTAGTATTCCGTAACCTGATGTTGGTTAAAAGCTCATTAGAGCATATGTTATAACCTTGTTTGTACACTATGCCAACTCTAAATAAAGCTTATTTGTTATTATTAGTAGTAGTATTTGAATTAGCAATAGTGTTAAATCATAAAATACTTTATCATTATAGAACTTATAATCTACTTTTTTTCAGTATAAAGAATATATAGCTGTTGTGATTATATTATATTACCCACTGCTGGTTGATGTAACTTTGGTTAGTTATAATGTGTGCTGGTTTTTTGTCGAGCCTGTGACTTTTGTCGCAGAAAGCTCGACATATGGTGATCCGGTGTCGGCGGCGGCGTTAGCTAACTTCTTAAAAGCCTTATATTTTAGAAGGTGTAAAACCTGGATGCTTCATACTTTGTGTATAGATGCCTCGTGTTACGAAGATTCCGTCTGTCACATGTCCATTGTCCTTGACCGGTTCAGTAACTACTTGAAATAAAAGTTAAGATTTTTTGTAATGTTAATTTCTCTCTAATTATGAGTAATAGGATAACTATATTTGGTATGTGCGTAGCTTGCAAGGTCCTCATGCCCATCAGACAGTTTTCACTTGACCTCGACCTCATTTCATAGATCAGTGAACAAGGTTAAATTTTGGTGGTCAAGTCCATATCTCAGATACTATAAGCAATAGGTCTAGTATATTCGGTGTATGGAAGGACTGTAAGGTAAACATGTCCAAGTGGCAGGTTTCATCTGACCTTGACCTCATTTTCATGGTTCAGTGGTTGTATTTAAGTTTTTGTGTTTTGGTCTGTTTTTCTTATACTGTATGCAATAGGTCTACTATATTTAGTGTATTGAATGAATGTAAGGTGAACATGTCTAGCTGGCATGTGTCATCTGACCTTGACCTCATTTTCATGCTTCAGTGGTCAAAATTAAGTTTTTGAGTTTTGGTCTTTTCTTTTCTAATACTATATGCAATAGGTCAACTATATTTGGTGTATGGAAATATTTTATGATGTACATGTCAGTCTCGCAGGTTTTATTTGACTTTGACCTCATTTTCACGGTTCATTGCTCAGTCTTAAGTTCTTGTGTTTTGGTCTGTTTTTCTTAACATATAATCAATAGGTCAACTATATATTTGTTGTATGGAAGAATTGTAAGCTGTACATGTCTGTCTGACATGGTTCATCTGACCTTGACTTCATTTTAATGGTTCATTGGTCAAGGTTTAGTTTTCTTGGTTAAGTCTGTTTCTTAGAAACTATAAGCAATAGGTCAACTACGTTTAGTGTATTGAATGATTGTAAGGTGTACATGTATTTCTTGTTTGGTTTATATGACCTTGACCTCATTTTCTTTGATCATGTTAAGTTTATGTGATAGTCTTGCTCTATATTTAAGACTATCAATATATTATCAACTATTAGTGAAGAAGGAGAGACATTTCAGCGTGTACACACTTGTTTAAAGTTATATGTGGTATGATTGCAAATGACAAAAATATCCACAAGGGACCACATGCCAAATGATTTGGACTTGAGCAATTATATATAAAAGGACACTGTTCAATCTTCAACAATGAAATAAATAAAATGTCAGTATGGAAATTATTTCAACTTGGTACATGTACCTGTCCTGTAAAATGATAAGTTCAGACACTCACGTGATTCATACTTTTTCAATTAGTTACCGTGTTAAATTTTAATAAACTTTACCATTATTATACATTTACTTATAATTTGCTTTTTTCAGTACACAGAATATATAGCTGTTAAGAGTATATTATATTACCTACTGCTGGTTGATGTAACTTTGGTTAGTTATTATTTGTGCTTGTTTTTTTTTTAAGTTGTATGTGGTATGATTGCAAAGACAGATATCCACAAGGTCCACATGCCAACTGATTTGAACTTTAGCACATATATATATATATATATATATATGTTGTGTACAAGATGTAAGTTTGTACAAATTATAATTTGTACAGGGTTAATGTACAAGTTGTAACTATTTTGACACATACCTTCTTGCACCAGGTAATACAGGTTTATCTTCGAAAATATATCAGTTTTATGTCTTAAATTCAAATTTATATACTTCAACCTAACATTTAGTGCTATTCTCTTTGTCCTAGAACTGGAAATGAAGACACCTGAATGGTTTAAATTCTAATTTTATTTTTCTCCTGATACCAAAATCATATACATAAAAAGTCTTTTTGTGTTCTTATAATGATTAAATGTTTAATTTACCGGGTCCATACTGTTGATTGATGTAATTTGGTGAGTTATTATTTGTGCTGTTTTTTAGATTATATCTATTTATAAATGTGATATGATTGCAAATGGGATAGATATCAACAAGAGACCAGTTGATTTGGATTTTAACAACTATATATAAACGACCATAACCCATATGGTATCGTCAGCTAGGAAATGCAAAGATATGTCAATATTAAAAACATTTCAACTGGAAACCGGTCTCTTAAATTGGTATGCTAAACAGAATTACGGTATATTCATTACAATTTGTATTTCTTACAGTTACACTTTATGAACCTTTTATTATTTCTTTTCAGAGTGAAAACGCTGTTTTCGTTTTTTACAGTAAACTGTTACCTGCTGGACTGTCTATTATTCTTTATTTTGATTTTGGTGAGTGAAACATTTTTCAATTTTCATTCATTTAAACGTAAATAACAAAAAAAAAATCAATTTAAGACATAATTGCGTACTATTCGCAAACAAGGCACCCATGCAAGTTTGTTGTAATAGATACACCACTTGACTCAGTCTCTATTGATGAGAGATTTATATCTAATTCATTTTTTTAGCAAAGCGTTTAATACATATTTACATGACCAGATCAGCAATGTTTGAACTTTTGTTAATTTATTTTGTAACTGCTAACCTTTACAATCGTTTTTTGTTTGTTTTACAATTTGTTTTTACTCTGAGTCTATGGGAGAGAAATTCTGCCTCAAACAGTGCTTACTGAAATATGACCCAAAAAACTTTAAGGCAGGCTATTTCTAAGCTTACAATTTAGGGTAGGTAGGGAAATAGGAAACACACATTTTATTTATTTGGCCTAAGTCACAATGTATAAAAAGTAAACCATTATAGGTCAAAGTACAGCCTTTAGCAGGGAGACTTGGCTCACACTGAAGAGCAATCTACATGTTTGTACAAAGAGCACCAAAATGACTAGTGTTAAACCATTCAAACAGAAACACCAACTGCCTAACCTATATAAAGCTGGATAAATTTGATATTCAGGTTAAATAAAAGTAAAATTAATTTTCATTTGCAGAGAGCCATAAGAACCCTAGATACAGTGTCGGACAACAGACACAAGACTTGAAATTGTTAGTGAGATGTTGCCGGAGATATGGTCATCACCTGAAACAATTAAAAAAATGAACCTCGCTATCAGAAGGTCAAAAGTCAACAGACTAGACTATGGTAACCTCAAGTATGTAAAACAATTTGTTTTCATAAAATCTTTTTAGTTTAATGACACAGTCAGCATTAGAAACGAGCAAAAACGTCAAATCATCAAATGACTGTCAATTAAGACTTAATCATTCCAACAGCTTTTTCAACGTATACCACCTCCCTCCTGAATCCTGGTCTGAAATAGAAGACCGGAGTTTTCAATTTAATGAGTGATGTGTTGGCTATCATTTACTTTGCATTTTCATGCTAACCAATTACAATGATCATAAACACAATTAATTAAAAGTGTGACATATAGAGTTTTACAAGTACCAACTATTAATTTTTAACCCATTGTCAACCTAATTGGTGGATGGGATATAATAAAACAACAAATCAGAATATTGATGTCATTAATGTTAGTGGCATTACTGTAATTATTTTAGTACATGTGTTCAGCTTTTGTTCTATTTTAATTTTTACATTACAGACAAACAGCTGTGACACAGGGACACACAGTGCGTCAGATGCTCAATAGGACAAAAAGGTAAGGACATCCTTAAATCAATATCAATATATAACCAAATGCATTGTAAAAAAAGCTTGACGCTATTATGAGTGGACATTTTCAAAGTTCATAGTAAACAAATATATCATGCCTACAAGGGGTATGTGCCAAAAATACCGGTTGAAAGGTCAACAAATTTATAGAGCTGGTAGGCAAATACCCCTTGTTAGCATGATATAATTGTTTAATTTCACCATATGCTTTTTTGTATCGATCTCAAAGCAAAGTCTAGAGTATTATTTTTAGACATGTTCTATCCCCTCTGCTGTGGTATTTGCTAGCCCCAGGCAGATGGAATTCGATTTCTCTGACATATTAACTGGCTGTTAATTGCAGGCAGGACGTGGCCTGGTATATATCGATATATCATCCCCAACAACAAACTAGAGGCTCTCAAGAGCCTGTGTCGCTCACCTGATTCTACTTTGGTTTTAGAAATCATGTAAAAAAAGATTGAAATCATAACAGTTACCCTAATAATGATTGAGGCCAAATTTGGTTTAAAATTGGCCCTGTAATTAAATAAATATTCTGGAGGCCATCTTGAACAGTAAATCGGCAACAAAGTAACAACACTTGGTCAGCATCTCATAAGGAACATTTATATCATTTGGTTGAGACAAATGTCAGTTGGAGAATGGAAGTAAAGAAGGCAAGACATTTCAGCGTGTGCACGTTTGTTTTAAATTTAATCTTGGCATTTTTTTTAATTGAAAAAATGATTCTTCCTAATTTGTTACATGTAAATCTTGAAAAACCAAATCACTTGAATACAAATGATGGCCAATATTTAAAGTTATGAGAGGAAAATAACGAAACAACAGAAACGCTTAAGTGCAACAAAAAACCAAACGACAATGTAACACACACAGAAACGAACTATAAGATAACAACTGCCATTTTCAAAGGGACATCCAAACAAAATGACTGAAAGGAAGTTTTAAGGAAACCACTTCCATAGTCTGGGAACACCCGCACCAGAAATGTACCTACTGGTCTGTCTGAAGTATGTTGTACCAGAACAACAGAGGAGCTTTTGGAGATTTGAGGTCTGTCTAAAAAAAATACAAGTAACAGACAACCTTCACATGTTGTAGACAATGCTGTTCTGAGATACAATTCTCAACAAATGTACCGCGAAAAAAAATCGTTTAAAAATAAAGAATCTATCGTAAGTCATGAATCGAAACAACTAAATGAAAAGATGGACACAAACTATTCTATTCCTACAACTCTTAAGAATCCGAACAAATTTCAAGTACATATACAAAGTATTTCTGAATTTCTCCTCTGTGGAAAAGGCTGTTGGTGGACAACTGATGATACGTCTGTTATCTTTCACGAAACAATAAATACAGGATCTGAAACACCTCTACAGATCTTTCTCTACATAAACAGAAAACACATATCTTGGCCAGTGTTGGACTACGTGCATGAAAGAACTTGAAGAAGGCACGCTTAAAGTAAATTTGATTTTATGAGGAAGACAAGTTAGCGAGAATCATCCATACAGACGTTTTTGAAGATACAGATGATGAAATTTTGTATTATATAATATAGTGTAAATAACTTACTGGTACATGTTTTTATTTCAAAATATATCAATATAAATTAAATGTAGAAAGATTTGGTTATTTAATATTTGTTTTTATAATTGTATAATAATATACCTTAAATCGGTCATTTTTTACAGATCCTGTATTAGATGTAACCTTGGCTCGGTTTAATTAATTATAATAATTATATTACATTTTTTTTTACAAAATTCAACCACTTTTCATAGATAATTGTATGAGAAGTAGCCCTCAATCGGTCACTTTCTTTAATGATTATTTCTACTATATTTGACAATGAATTCGACCAATTTTTATAGATAGTTGTATCAGATGTAACCTAAAATCTACTACAACTATCTATAAAAATTGTTTGAATTCACTGAAAATATGGTAAAAAAAATCAATAGAGAAATTGACCGATTTAAGGTTACATCTTATACAATTATCTTTAACTGGTCGAATGTTGTCAAGTGAAATATAATTATCGACAAAAAAGCAGTCGATTCAATATTTAATCTTAAACAATAATCTATCAATAAAAAAGGCTATAAAACAAATATAAAAAAATGGAAACATTTTCTAAAAACTGATGTCAAATTCTCAATAAAACTGGTTGGTTCAAGGTTACATCTACTACAACTATCTAGACAATTTGTTGAATGTATTGCTAAATACGACAAAATAATCAACAGAAAGTGAACGATTTAAGGTAACATCTTTTACAATTATAAAAAAGTGGTCAAATTTACTGTAAAATGTAGTATTATTGTAACTAAGCAGTGGAAGTTTTAAGGTCACATCTAATATAATTTTCAAAAAAGTGGTCAAATTTGCAGTAAAATGTTGTAAAATTGTAAATAAAGCAGTGGCAGGTTTGATGTTACATTTTATACAATTATCTATAAAATATGGACGATTTAAGGCAAACATCTAATACAAGTATCTATAAAAATATACGATTTTCAAAAATGTGGTCAAGTTTACAGTTAAATGTAGAAAAAAAAACAATAGAGAAAGTGACCGATTTAAGGTTACATCTTATACAATTATAAAAAAAAGTGGTCAAATTTACTGTAAAATGTAGTAATATTGTAACTAAGCAGTGGAAGTTTAGGTGTTACATATACTATTATGTATAAAATATGGTCGATTTAAGGTCACATCTAATATAATTTTCAAAAAATTGGTCAAATTTGCAGTAAAATGTTGTAAAATTGTAAATAAAGCAGTGGCAGGTTTGATGTCACATTTTATACAATTATCTATAAAATATGGACGATTTAAGGCAAACATCTAATACAAGTATCTATAAAAAAAATACGATTTTCAAAAAAGTGGTCAAGTTAACAGTTAAATGTAGAAAAAAATTTATAGAGTAAGTGACCGATTTAAGGTTACATCTTATACAATTATAAAAAAAAGTTGTCAAATTTACTATAAAATGTAGTAATATTGTAACTAAGCAGTGGAAGTTTAGGTGTTACATATACTATTATGTATAAAATATGGACGATTGAAGGCAAACATCTATTACAATTATCTATAAAAAAATACGATTTTCAAAAACGTGGTCAAGTTTACAGTTAAATGTAGAAAAAATCAATAGAGAAAGTGACCGATTTAAGGTTACATCTTATACAATTATAAACAAAAATGGTCAAATTTACTGTAAAATGTAGTAATATTGTAACTAAGCAGTGGAAGTTTAGGTGTTACATATTATACTATTATGTATAAAATATGGTCGATGTAAGGTCACATCTAATATAATTTTCAAAAAATTGGTCAAATTTGCAGTAAAATGTTGTAAAATTGTAAATAAAGCAGTGGCAGGTTTGATGTTACATTTTATACAATTATCTATAAAATATGGACGATTTAAGGCAAACATCTAATACAAGTATCTATAAAAGAATACGATTTTCAAAAAGTGGTCAAGTTTAGAGTTAAATGTAGAAAAAAATCAATAGAGAAAGTGACCGATTTAAGGTTACATCTTATACAATTATGAAAAAAGTGGTCAAATTTACTGTAAAATGTAGTAATATTGTAACTAAGCAGTGGAAGTTTAGGTGTTACATATACTATTATGTATAAAATATGGTCGATTTAAGGTCACATCTAATATAATTTTCAAAAAAGTGGTCAAATTTGCAGTAAAATGTTGTAAAATTGTAAATAAAGCAGTGGCAGGTTTGATGTTACATTTTATACAATTATCTATAAAATATGGACGATTGAAGGCAAACATCTATTACAATTATCTATAAAAAAAATATGATTTTCAAAAAAGTGGTCAAGTTTACAGTTAAATGTAGAAAAAAATTTATAGAGTAAGTGACCGATTTAAGGTTACATCTTATACAATTATAAAAAAAAACTGGTCAAATTTACTGTAAAATGTAGTAATATTGTACCTAAGCAGTGGAAGTTTAGGTGTTACATATTATACTATTATGTATAAAATATGGTCGATTTAAGGTCACATCTAATATAATTTTCAAAAAATTTGTCAAATTTGCAATAAAGTGTTCTAAAATTGTAAATAAAGCAGTGGCAGGTTTGATGTTACATTTTATACAATTATCTATAAAATATGGACGATTTAAGGCAAACATCTAATACAAGTATCTATAAAAAAATACGATTTTCAAAAAAGTGGTCAAGTTTACAGTTAAATGTAGAAAAAAATCAATAGAGAAAGTGACCGATTTAAGGTTACATCTTATACAATTATAAAAAAACTGGTCAATTTACTGTAAAATGTAGTAATATTGTAACTAAGCAGTGGAAGTTTAGGTGTTACATATACTATTATGTATAAAATATGGTCGATTTAAGGTCACATCTAATATAATTTTCAAAAAAGTGGTCAAATTTGCAGTAAAATGTTGTAAAATTGTAAATAAAGCAGTGGCAGGTTTGATGTTACATTTTATACAATTATCTATAAAATATGGACGATTGAAGGCAAACATCTATTACAATAATCTATAAAAAAAAATACGATTTTCAAAAAAGTGGTCAAGTTTACAGTTAAATGTAGAAAAAATTAATAGAGAAAGTGACCGATTTAAGGTTACATCTTATACAATTATAAACAAATGGTCAAATTTACTGTAAAATGTAGTAATATTGTAACTAAGCAGTGGAAGTTTAGGTGTTACATATTATACTATTATATATAAAATATGGTCGATTTAAGGTCACATCTAATATAATTTTCAAAAAATTGGTCAAATTTGCAGTAAAATGTTGTAAAATTGTAAATAAAGCAGTGGCAGGTTTGATGTCACATTTTATACAATTATCTATAAAATATGGACGATTTAAGGCAAACATCTAATACAAGTATCTATAAAAAAAATACGATTTTCAAAAAAGTGGTCAAGTTTACAGTTAAATGTAGAAAAAAATTTATAGAGTAAGTGACCGATTTAAGGTTACATCTTATACAATTATAAAAAAAGTGGTCAAATTTACTGTAAAATGTAGTAATATTGTAACTAAGCAGTGGAAGTTTAGGTGTTACATATTATACTATTATGTATAAAATATGGTCGATTTAAGGTCACATCTAATACAATTTTCAAAAAAGTGGTCAAATTTGCAGTAAAATGTTGTAAAATTGTAAATAAAGCAGTGGCAGGTTTGATGTTACATTTTATACAATTATCTATAAAATATGGACGATTTAAGGCAAACATCTATTACAATTATCTACAAAAAAATACGATTTTCAAAAAAGTGGTCAAGTTTACAGTTAAATGTAGAAAAAAATCAATAGAGAAAGTGACCGATTTAAGGTTACATCTTATACAATTTAAAAAAAAGTAGTCAAATTTACTGTAAAATGTAGTAATATTGTAACTAAGCTGTGGCAGGTTCGTTGTTTCATTTTATACAATTATCTTTAAAAATATAGTCGATGAAAAGTAACATCTAATATAAATTTCAAAAAAGTTGTTAAATTACAGTAAAATGTTGTATAATTGGAAATAAAGCAGTGACAGGTTTAATGTTACATTTTATACAATTATCTATAAAATATGGTCGATTAAAGATAATATCCAGTACGATTTTCAAAAAAGTGGTCAAGTTTACAGTTAAAAGTGAGAAAAAATCAAAAGAGAAAGTGACCGATTTAAGGTTACATCTTATACAATTATAAAATAAGTAGTCAAATTTACTGTAAAATGTAGTAATATTGTAACTAAGCAGTGGAAGGTTCGCTGTTACATTTTATACAATTATCTTTAAAAAAATAGTCGATGAAAAGTAATATCTCATATAATTTTCAAAAAAGTGGTTAAATTACAGTAAAATGTTGTATAATTGTTATAAAGCAGTGACAGGTTTAATGTTACATTTTATACAATTATCTATAAAATATGGTCGATTTAAGGTTACATCTAATACAATTATTAAAAAAGTGGTATGATTACTGAAAATATTGTAAAATTTTCAATAAGGCCGTGGTTGGTTCAAAATTACATCTACTACGACTATCAATAAAAAATGGTTGAATTCACTGAAAATATGGCAAAAAAATCAATAGAGAAAGTGACCGATTAAAGGTTACATCTTATACAATTATAAACAAAAGTGGTCAAATTTACTGTAAAATGTAGTAATATTGTAACTAAGCAGTGGAAGTTTAGGTGTTACATATTATACTATTATGTATAAAATATGGTCGATTTAAGGTCACATCTAATATAATTTTCAAAAAATTGGTCAAATTTGCAGTAAAATGTTGTAAAATTGTAAATAAAGCAGTGGCAGGTTTGATGTCACATTTTATACAATTATCTTTAAAATATGGACGATTTAAGGCAAACATCTAATACAAGTATCTATAAAAAAAAATACGATTTTCAAAAAAGTGGTCAAGTTTACAGTTAAATGCAGAAAAAATCAATAGAGAAAGTGACCGATTGAAGGTTACATCTTATACAATTATAAACAAAAGTGGTCAAATTTACTGTAAAATGTAGTCATATTGTAACTAAGCAGTGGAAGTTTAAGTGTTACATATTATACTATTATGTATAAAATATGGTCGTATTAAGGTCACATCTAATATAATTTTCAAAAAATTGGTCAAATTTGCAGTAAAATGTTGTAAAATTGTAAATAAAGCAGTGGCAGGTTTGATGTTACATTTTATACAATTATCTATAAAATATGGACGATTTAAGGCAAACATCTAATACAAGTATCTATAAAAAAAATACGATTTTCAAAAAAGTGGTCAAGTTTACGGTTAAATGTAGAAAAAAATCTATAGAGTAAGTGACCGATTTAAGGTTACATCTTATACAATTATAAAAAAAAGTGGTCAAATTTACTGTAAAATGTAGTAATATTGTAACTAAGCAGTGGAAGTTTAGGTGTTACATATTATACTAGTATGTATAAAATATGGTCGATTTAAGGTCACATCTAATATAATTTTCAAAAAAGTGGTCAAATTTAAAGTAAAATGTTGTAAAATTGTAAATAAAGCAGTGACAGGTTTGATGTTACATTTTATACAATTATCTATAAAATATGGACGATTTAAGGCAAACATCTATTACAATTATCTACAAAAAATACGATTTTCAAAAAAGTGGTCAAGTTTACAGTTAAATGTAGAAAAAAATCAATAGAGAAAGTGACCGATTTAAGGTTACATCTTATACAATTTAAAATAAAGTAGTCAAATTTACTGTAAAATGTAGTAATATTGTAACTAAGCTGTGGCAGGTTCGTTGTTTCATTTTATACAATTATCTTTAAAAATATAGTCGATGAAAAGTAACATCTAATATAAATTTCAAAAAAGTGGTTAAATTACAGTAAAATGTTGTATAAATGGAAATAAAGCAGTGACAGGTTTAATGTTACATTTTATACAATTATCTATAAAATATGGACGATTGAAGGCAAACATCTATTACAATTATCTATAAAAAAAAACGATTTTCAAAAAAGTGGTCAAGTTTACAGTTAAATGCAGAAAAAATCAATAGAGAAAGTGACCGATTGAAGGTTACATCTTATACAATTATAAACAAAAGTGATCAAATTTACTGTAAAATGTAGTCATATTGTAACTAAGCAGTGGAAGTTTAAATGTTACATATTATACTATTATGTATAAAATATGGTCGATTTAAGGTCACATCTAATATAATTTTCAAAAAAGTGGTCAAATTTGCAGTAAAATGTTGTAAAATTGTAAATAAAGCAGTGGCAGGTTTGATGTTACATTTTATACAATTATCTATAAAATATGGACGATTGAAGGCAAACATCTATTACAATTATCTTTAAAAAAAAACGATTTTCAAAAAAGTGGTCAAGTTTACAGTTAAATGCAGAAAAAATCAATAGAGAAAGTGACCGATTGAAGGTTACATCTTATACAATTATAAACAAAAGTGGTCAAATTTACTGTAAAATGTAGTCATATTGTAACTAAGCAGTGGAAGTTTAAGTGTTACATATTATACTATTATGTATAAAATATGGTCGTATTAAGGTCACATCTAATATAATTTTCAAAAAATTGGTCAAATTTGCAGTAAAATGTTGTAAAATTGTAAATAAAGCAGTGGCAGGTTTGATGTTACATTTTATACAATTATCTATAAAATATGGACGATTTAAGGCAAACATCTAATACAAGTATCTATAAAAAAAATACGATTTTCAAAAAAGTGGTCAAGTTTACGGTTAAATGTAGAAAAAAAATCTATAGAGTAAGTGACCGATTTAAGGTTACATCTTATACAATTATAAAAAAAAGTGGTCAAATTTACTGTAAAATGTAGTAATATTGTAACTAAGCAGTGGAAGTTTAGGTGTTACATATTATACTAGTATGTATAAAATATGGTCGATTTAAGGTCACATCTAATATAATTTTCAAAAAAGTGGTCAAATTTGCAGTAAAATGTTGTAAAATTGTAAATAAAGCAGTGACAGGTTTGATGTTACATTTTATACAATTATCTATAAAATATGGACGATTTAAGGCAAACATCTATTACAATTATCTACAAAAAAATACGATTTTCAAAAAAGTGGTCAAGTTTACAGTTAAATGTAGAAAAAAATCAATAGAGAAAGTGACCGATTTAAGGTTACATCTTATACAATTTAAAAAAAAGTAGTCAAATTTACTGTAAAATGTAGTAATATTGTAACTAAGCTGTGGCAGGTTCGTTGTTTCATTTTATACAATTATCTTTAAAAATATAGTCGATGAAAAGTAACATCTAATATAAATTTCAAAAAGTGGTTAAATTACAGTAAAATGTTGTATAATTGGAAATAAAGCAGTGACAGGTTTAATGTTACATTTTATACAATTATCTACAAAATATGGACGATTGAAGGCAAACATCTATTACAATTATCTATAAAAAAAAACGATTTTCAAAAAGTGGTCAAGTTTACAGTTAAATGCAGAAAAAATCAATAGAGAAAGTGACCGATTGAAGGTTACATCTTATACAATTATAAACAAAAGTGATCAAATTTACTGTAAAATGTAGTCATATTGTAACTAAGCAGTGGAAGTTTAAATGTTACATATTATACTATTATGTATAAAATATGGTCGATTTAAGGTCACATCTAATATAATTTTCAAAAAAGTGGTCAAATTTGCAGTAAAATGTTGTAAAATTGTAAATAAAGCAGTGGCAGGTTTGATGTTACATTTTATACAATTATCTATAAAATATGGACGATTGAAGGCAAACATCTATTACAATTATCTATAAAAAAATACGATTTTCAAAAAAGTGGTCAAGTTTACAGTTAAATGTACAAAAAATCAATAGAGAAAGTGACCGATTTAAGGTTACATCTTATACAATTATAAACAAAAGTGGTCAAATTTACTGTAAAATGTAGTAATATTGTAACTAAGCAGTGGAAGTTTAGGTGTTACATATTATACTATTATGTATAAAATATGGTCGATTTAGGGTCACATCTAATATAATTTTCAAAAAATTGGTCAAATTTGCAGTAAAATGTTGTAAAATTGTAAATAAAGCAGTGGCAGGTTTGATGTTACATTTTATACAATTATCTATAAAATATGGACGATTTAAGGCAAACATCTAATACAAGTATCTATAAAACAAATACGATTTTCAAAAAAGTGGTCAAGTTTACAGTTAAATGTAGAAAAAAATCAATAGAGAAAGTGACCGATTTAAGGTTACATCTTATACAATTATAAAAAAAAGTGGTCAAATTTACTATAAAATGTAGTAATATTGTAACTAAGCAGTGGAAGTTTAGGTGTTACATATTATACTATTATGTATAAAATATGGTCGATTTAAGGTCACATCTAATATAATTTTCAAAAAAGTAGTCAAATTTGCAGTAAAATGTTGTAAAATTGTAAATAAAGCAGTGGCAGGTTTGATGTTACATTTTATACAATTATCTATAAAATATGGACGATTGAAGGCAAACATCTATTACAATTATCTATAAAAAAAAACGATTTTCAAAAAAGTGGTCAAGTTTACAGTTAAATGCAGAAAAAATCAATAGAGAAAGTGAGCGATTGAAGGTTACATCTTATACAATTATAAACAAAAGTGGTCAAATTTACTGTAAAATGTAGTCATATTGTAACTAAGCAGTGGAAGTTTAAGTGTTACATATTATACTATTATGTATAAAATATGGTCGATTTAAGGTCACATCTAATATAATTTTCAAAAAAGTGGTCAAATTTGCAGTAAAATGTTGTAAAATTGTAAATAAAGCAGTGGCAGGTTTGATGTTACATTTTATACAATTATCTATAAAATATGGACGATTGAAGGCAAACATCTATTACAATTATCTATAAAAAAAAATACGATTTTCAAAAAAGTGGTCAAGTTTACAGTTAAATGTACAAAAAATCAATAGAGGAAGTGACCGATTTAAGGTTACATCTTATACAATTATAAACAAAAGTGGTCAAATTTACTGTAAAATGTAGTAATATTGTAACTAAGCAGTGGAAGTTTAGGTGTTACATATTATACTATTATGTATAAAATATGGTCGATTTAAGGTCACATCTAATATAATTTTCAAAAAAGTGGTCAAATTTGCAGTAAAATGTTGTAAAATTGTAAATAAAGCAGTGGCAGGTTTGATGTTACATTTTATACAATTATCTATAAAATATGGACGATTTAAGGCAAACATCTAATACAAATATCTATAAAAAAAATACGATTTTCAAAAAAGTGGTCAAGTTTACAGTTAAATGTAGAAAAAAATCAATAGAGAAAGTGACCGATTTAAGGTTACATCTTATACAATTATAAAAAAAAGTGGTCAAATTTACTATAAAATGTAGTAATATTGTAACTAAGCAGTGGAAGTTTAGGTGTTACATATTATACTATTATGTATAAAATATGGTCGATTTAAGGTCACATCTAATATAATTTTCAAAAAAGTAGTCAAATTTGCAGTAAAATGTTGTAAAATTGTAAATAAAGCAGTGGCAGGTTTGATGTTAGATTTTATACAATTATCTATAAAATATGGACGATTGAAGGCAAACATCTATTACAATTATCTATTAAAAAAAATACGATTTTCAAAAAAGTGGTCAAGTTTACAGTTAAATGCAGAAAAAATCAATAGAGAAAGTGACCGATTGAAGGTTACATCTTATACAATTATAAACAAAAGTGGTCAAATTTACTGTAAAATGTAGTCATATTGTAACTAAGCAGTGGAAGTTTAAGTGTTACATATTATACTATTATGTATAAAATATGGTCGATTTAAGGTCACATCTAATATAATTTTCAAAAAAGTGGTCAAATTTGCAGTAAAATGTTGTAAAATTGTAAATAAAGCAGTGGCAGGTTTGATGTTACATTTTATACAATTATCTATAAAATATGGACGATTGAAGGCAAACATCTATTAAAATTATCTATAAAAAAAATACGATTTTCAAAAAAGTGGTCAAGTTTACAGTTAAATGTACAAAAAATCAATAGAGGAAGTGACCGATTTAAGGTTACATCTTATACAATTATAAAAAAAAGTGGTCAAATTTACTGTAAATATAGTAATATTGTAACTAAGCAGTGGAAGTTTAGGTGTTACATATTATACTATTATGTATAAAATATGGTCGATTTAAGGTCACATCTAATATAATTTTCAAAAAAGTGGTCAAAGTTGCAGTAAAATGTTGTAAAATTGTAAATAAAGCAGTGGCAGGTTTGATGTTACATTTTATACAATTATCTATAAAATATGGACGATTTAAGGCAAACATCTATTACAATTATCTACAAAAAAATACGATTTTCAAAAAAGTGGTCAAGTTTACAGTTAAATGTAGAAAAAAATCAATAGAGAAAGTGACCGATTTAAGGTTACATCTTATACAATTTTAAAAAAAAGAAGTCAAATTTACTGTAAAATGTAGTAATATTGTAACTAAGCTGTGGCAGGTTCGTTGTTACATTTTATACAATTATCTTTAAAAATATAGTCGATGAAAAGTAACATCTAATATAAATTTCAAAAAAGTGGTTAAATTACAGTAAAATGTTGTATAATTGGAAATAAAGCAGTGACAGGTTTAATGTTACATTTTATACAATTATCTATAAAATATGGTCGATTAAAGATAATATCCAGTACGATTTTCAAAAAAGTGGTCAAGTTTACAGTTAAAAGTGAGAAAAAATCAAAAGAGAAAGTGACCGATTTAAGGTTACATCTTATACAATTATAAAATAAGTAGTCAAATTTACTGTAAAATGTAGTAATATTGTAACTAAGCAGTGGAAGGTTCGCTGTTACATTTTATACAATTATCTTTAAAAAAAATAGTCGATGAAAAGTAATATCTCATATAATTTTCAAAAAAAGTGGTTAAATTACAGT